>NW_005872280.1:0-9084 GCF_000147115.1 Myotis lucifugus | reverse complement strand
TAGGTGTATGTCTCTGTGTGTACCTGTTTGCCTGTGTGTATGTAGGTATATGTCTGTGTGTGTACATGTGTGTCTCTGTGTATGTAGGTGTGTGTCTGTATGTGAGTCTCTGTGTGTCTGTATGTAGGTGTGTGTCTGTGTGAGTACATGTGTGCATGTAGGTGTGTGTGTCTGTGTGTGTCTGTGGCATGCCCCCTGTTGTTCCAAGATTGAGCCCCAGGGCTGGTTGCACATCCTGGCCTTTATAAATAAGGAGACACCAAGGATACATGGAATCCTCCCGAAAGGCCCAGGGTTTTCAGCTGAGCCCTCGTGGAGACCCTGTGGGGACCTGAAGAAACCTCTGCCTAGACCCTCTTTCCAACAGAACCTTCAGACCCACACATTCTGGTGACTATTTCAGGGGAAGGTGTGTATCCCAGCCTCCCCCAGCCTTCAGGTTAAAATCCCTCTTGGTCATCGTTTCATCAAACCTAGGTGTAATATGTGCTCCCCAGATGTTTCACCGGACGTCTGGGCTTTTGAGGAAATGGTTGGCTGCTTCCATTGGGAGGGGCCCAGGCAGGAAAGCATGCCAGCAAGGTGTCTGGGGAGGCAGCCCTTCCGGCCTCTGGGCGGGGCTCCAGTTGGGGCCCTGGTTCCAGCTCTGCCACCAGCTTCCTTGGTGCCCTGGACAAGTCCCTTTCCCTCCCAAGGACTCAGTTTCCACACCTGGAGAAGGAGGCATTGGCCCAGTGCCCATGGAAGCCCCACCATGTCAGTGTGGTTTGGGTTACTGGTCAGGCAGGGGGAACACTTTGTCTCTGGTGGCCAGCAGTCTGGACCCGCATCCTCTCTCCTGGGAGGGCCAGGTTTGGGGTGCAGAATGGACAGGCTCCAGGCTGTGATAATCTCCTGATCAGAAGGCTATCCTGGCATCCTGATTGGTACCTGAGAGGGGCAGGGGCAGAACATTGCAAGTTTGGACAAAGGGCCTCAAGTAGCCATTGACCCTAACAGTCACAAGTTGGGGACTGTTCTAAATTCTGTTTCTTGGGGCACATCATCTTAGTAAGCTGAGCTTCCACCTACTCTGTGTGCACAATAACTTTATGAGGTGAGTAAGGTCGTCCCCATTTTGCAGACAAGAAAACTGGCTCAGAGAGGAAGAGGGAGTTGCCCAACAGCACACAGCCAAGAAGAGAGTGCTGGGGACTATATCTTTGTGAATAAATGTTTTTGTGTTTTTTGGGTAGATAATCATAAGAGGGACTGCTGGGTCATATGGTAGCTCTATTGTTAATCTTCTGTGGAACCACCAGCCTGCTTTCCACAGTGGCTGTACGAGTCTACATTCCCAGCAGCAGTGAATGAGGGTTTCTTTTTCTCCAACACTTACTACTTGTCTGGTTGATACTAGCTATTCTAACAGGTGTGAGGTGGTGTCTCATTGTAGCTTTGATTTGCATTTCCCTAGTAGCTAGTGAAGTTGAACATCTTTTCACATATCTGTTAGCCGTTTGTATGTTTTCTCAGGAGAGGTGTCTGTTCAGGTCCTCTGCCCATTTTTTTAATTGGATTGTTTGATTGTTTGGTGTTGAGTTGTATGAGTTCTTTATATATTTTGAATATTAACCCCTTGTCAGAGCTGTTGTTTACAAATATCATCTCCCATTTGGTTGGTTGTCTTATTCAGTTGTCAGTTTCTTTTGCTGTGCAGAAGCTTTTTAGTTTGATATAATCCCATTTATTTACTTCTGCCTTTATTTTCCTTGCCTTTAGGGTCAAATCACAAAATCTCAACCACTGAGGTCCATAAGTTTAGTGCCTATGTTTTCTTCTATGTAATTTATTGTTTCAGGTCTCATATTTAGGTCATTAATCCATTTTGAATTAATTTTTGTGCAGGGGAAAAAACTATGATCTTGTTTCATTCTTTTGCATGTGGCTTTCCAATTTTCCCAGCACCATTTATTGAAGAGGCTTTCTTTTCTCCATTGTGAGTTTTTGGCTCCTTTGTCAAAAATTATTTGCCCATATACAAGTGGTTTTATTTATGGGTTCTCAATTTTGTTCCATTGGCCTGTTTGTCTGTTTTTCCACCAATAGTATGCTGTTTTGATAATTGTAGCTCTGTAGTATAATTTGAAGTCAGCTCGTGTTATACTTCCAGCTTTGTTCTTTTTTCTTATTATTGCTTTGGCTATTCAGGGTCTTTTGCAGTTCCATACAAATCTGATGTGTGTTTTTGTTTGTTTGTCTGTCTTTTTTGTTTTATTTCTTTAAAAAATGACATTGAAATTTTGATGGGGATTGCATTAAATCTATGTTATGCTTTGGGTAATATGGCCATTTTAACTATGTTGATTCTTCCAATCCATGAACACAGAATAGCTTCCAATTTCATTGTGTCCTTTTCAATCTCTTTTAATAATGCTTTGTAGTTTTCAGTATATAGGTCCTTCACATCTTTTGTTAAGTTTATTCTTTAGTATTTTATTCTTTTGGTTGCAATTGCAAAAGTAAACTTTTCTCCATTTCTTTTTCTGAAGTCTCATTATTAGTATATAGGAAAGCAGTATATTTTTGCACACTGATTTTGTATCCTGTAGCTTTGCAGTATTAGTTTGTTTCTAATAGTTTTTTTTGGTGGAGTCTTTAGGGTTTCCTATGTACAGAATCATGTCATCTGCAAAAAGTGACAATTTTACTTCTTCCTTCACAATTTGAATGCCTTCTATTTCTCTTGCCTGATTGCTCTGGCTAGGACTGTCAGCACTGTGTTGAATAAGAGTGGTGAGAGTGGGCATCCTTGTCTAGCTCGTTCCTGATTTTAGAGGAAAAGCTTTCAGTTTTTCACCATTGAGTGTGATATTGGCTGAGGATTTGTCATATATGGCCTTTATTATGTTGAGGCACTTTCCTTCTACACCTATTTTATTCAGTGTTTTAATCATAAATGGATGTCGTATCTTATCAAATGCTGTTTCTGTGTCTATTGATAAGATCATATGATTTTTAAAATGTTTTTATTGATTTCAGAGAGAGGAAGGGAGAAGGGGAGAGAGATAGAAACATTGATGATGAGAGAGAATCACTGATTGACTGTCTTCTGCACACCCTCTGGGGATCGGGTCCATAACCCAGGCATGCGCCCAGACCGGGAATAAAACTGTGACCTCCTGGTTCATGGGTCAATGCTCAACCACTGAACCACACCAGCCAGGCAAGGTCATATGATTTTTATCTTTTATTTTGTTAGTGTGGTGTATTACATTGCTTGATTTGCATATGTTGAACCATCCTTGTGTCACTGGAATTAACTCCACTTGATCATGATGCATTATTTTTTTTGATGTATTGCATTCAATTTGCTAGTATTTTGTTTAGGAGTTTTGCATCTGTATTCATCAGAGATATTGGCCTATAGTTTTCTTTTTTATGTTATCCTTGCCAGGTTTTGGTATCAGGGTTATGTTGGCTTCATCAAATGTGTTAGGAAGTATTGCCTCTTTTTCAATTTTTTGGAAGAGTTTGAGGAGGATAACTTTTAAATCTTCTTTGGTAGTATTCACTGGTGAAGCTATCTGGTCCTGGACTTTTATTTTTTGGGAGGTTTTTGATGATTGTTTCAATTTCCTCACTGCTGATCAGTCTATTTAGATTTTCCAATTCTTCATGATTTAGTCTAGGAATGTTATATATTTCTAGGAGTTTATCCATTTCTTCTAGGTTATTGAATTTGGTGGGATATAGTCCTTCATAGTATTATAGTATGAACCTTTGTATATCTGTGATGTCTGTGGTGACTTCTCCTTTTTCTGATTTTGTTTATATGGTCTTTTCCCTTTTTTCCTTAGTAAGTCTAGTCAGGAGTCTGTCAATTTTATTAACCTTTTCAAAGAACCAGCTCTTTGTTTTATTACTTTTTTGTATAGTCTCTTTGTTTTCTATTTCATTCAGTTCTGCTCTGATTTTTAGTATTTCCTTTCTTCTGCTGTCTTTGGGTTACCTTTGTTCTTCTTTTTCTATTTTTTTTTTAAGATTTAATGTTAGGTTGTTTACTTGGGATTTCTCTTGTTTCTTGAGATAGGCCTGCAATGACATAAACTTTCCCTTTATTTCTGCTTTTGCTACATTGCAATTTCATTTTCATTTGTCCCCTTACATATCTTTTAAAAATATATATTTTTATTGATTTCACCAAGCCGGGCTGTCTATATATATCTTTTAAAAATATTTTATTTTATTGATTTTAGAGAGAGGAAGGGAGTACAGAGATATAAAAACATCGATGAGAGATAAACATATATCAACTGCCTTCTGCATACCCCCTACTGGGGATTGAGCCTGCAACCCGGGCATGTGCTCTGACCGGGAATTGAACCAGTGACCTCTTAATTCATGGGTAGACACTCAATCACTGAACCATACCAGCTGGGCTTTATATATCTTTTGATCTCATCTTTTATTTATTATTTGACTCAGTCATTTTTTAGTAGTATGTTATTTAATCTCCACATATTTGTTGGTTTATTTCCTGTTTGCAGCTGCTTTCTAATATCAAGGCATTGTGGTCAGAGAATATGCTTGGTATAATTTCAATCTTCTTGAATTTATTGATGCTAGTTTTGTGAC
This sequence comes from Myotis lucifugus, assembly GCF_000147115.1. Lineage (NCBI taxonomy): Eukaryota > Metazoa > Chordata > Mammalia > Chiroptera > Vespertilionidae > Myotis > Myotis lucifugus. Next base: position 4,467 of record NW_005872280.1, on the reverse strand, counting down.
CCAGCATATGGTCTATTCTTGAGAATGTTCCATGTGCATTGTAGAAGAATGTATAATCGGATGTCCTCGATTGAAAGGCTCTTTAAATGTCAATTATGCCCATTTGGTCTAGTGTGTCATTTAAGGTAGATATTTCTTTATTGATTTTCTGTTTGAATGATCTATCTCAGGCTGTGTTTTGATCTGTTTCTCCCTTTAGTTCTGTGAGTAGTTGCTTTATATATTTCAGTGCTCCCTGGTTAGGTGCATATAAATTAAGACATGCTATGTCTTCTTGATGTAGTGTCACCTTTATCATTGTAAAATGTCTATCTTTGTCTCTTGTTATCTTGAAATATGTCAGACATAAGTATGGCTACACCTGCTTTTCTGTGGATGATTTTTACTTGGAGAATCATTTCCACCCTTTTACTTTGAATCTACCTTTGTCTTTGCAGCTTAGATGTGTCTCTTGAAGGCAGCCTATGGTTGGGTTTTGTTTTTTGATCCACTCTGCTACTCTGTGCCTCTTTACTGGTGAATTCAGATCATTTACTTAGAGTAATTATTGAAGTCTGAGGATTTCCTATAGCATTTCACCTTTTGTTTTCTGGTAGCTCTGTGCTTCCATTGGTTCTTTTCCTTTGTATTTCTGTCTATGGTTTTTGTTTGGTGGTATTCCATATTTCTTTCCTCTCTTTCCTCTTTTTTTTAAGCTTTGTGTCTTAGTTTGGGGATTTTTGGTTTTCATTAGGTTTATAACAAATAGAGTTGCATATATACTGTACTTTTTTTTTCTTTTGAGTGCATCTGATCTCCATCCTCCTTTGCCAGGTCAGATCTATATCCACTCCTCTTTTATATTCTTGTTGTCACAAATTATCCCTGTTCATGCTGTAAGTTTTTTGGTGATCGTATTCATAGCGTTGTGACCTTTTGTTCTTTGTTTCAGGTAGAATAACCCCCTTGAGTATTTTTTGCAATGAAGGTTTTCTGGTGATAAAATCCCTCAGCTGCTGTATGTCTGGGAAAGTCTCTATTTCTCCTTCATATTTAAAGGATAATTTTGCTGGATAAATTATTGTTGGCTGATAATTTATCTCTTTCAGTCATTTAAATATTTGGTTCCACTCTCTCTGGTTTGTAGAGTTTCTGCTGAGAAGTCAGATGATATTCTGATGGGTTTTTCTTAGTACGTCACTTCCTTCTTTTCCATGTTGGCTTTGAGAATTTTTCCTTTGTCATTAATTTTTGAAAGTTTTAATAGAATGTACCTTGGAGAGAGCCTCTTTGGATTGAGGAAACTAGGCATTCTGTTTGCTTCTTGGATACAAAGATCTAGTTCTTTCCATAAATTTGGGAAGTTCTCATCTTCTGTTTGTTTGAATGGGTTCTCCATTCCCCGCTCCCCCTCTTCTTCTTCTTCTAATATGGCTATTGTTTTAATATCGCTTTTTCTTATGGAGTCAGATAATTCTCATATAGTTCTTTCATTTTTATTTTGCTCAGGTCCCTCTCTTCTTCCCTCTGTGTCATTTCTAGATTCCTATCTTCAATATCACTGATTCTTTCCTCCATCTGGTTTGCTCTGTTTCCTATGCTCAGTAGTTCACTCCTAATCTCCTTATTGTATGTTTCATTTCTAGGATTTTTTGGTTGGTTCTTTCTTTAAACTTTCAGTCTTATTGGTAAAGTACTTGTTTTGTTCATTAACTTGTTTTCTGAGTGCATTGAATTGCCTGTCTGTATTTTCTTGCATCTCGTTGAGTATTCTCAGAACTGCAATCTTGAAATCTGCATCATTTATATCACATATTCCATGTGTTCCAGCTTGCTTCCTGCAGATTTTTCATTTTTTTTCTGAGCTTCCTCGTTACCATGGTTATTCATTGTATTTGCTGGCCTCCTCTTTTCTAGGCATGTATGTATGTATGTATGTATTATTGGCCTTTCTCTAGCAGTTTTCTCTAAAGAGGTCTTTCTACTATTTTCCAGTAGATGGCACTGAGTCACAAGATTTTTACCTAGTGATCGCCCAGACTTGACCTCCGCAGCTTCTGTAAGACAGTGTAGTTGTGCTGCTTGGGGATGGGGTTTGTTTTGCCATCACTGTAATGGTTACCCTGGACCCCTTGGGCCCCCCACCCCCTCAAGTGCCCATGGAGAAAAACAGTCATTCTACTGCAATAGCTCTCGGTTTCAGATAATGTGCTCCTCAACCCCACACCAAGAGCAATGGGAGGTGTGTTTTGGGAGTCCAAGGGGTGGCAGGGCTCTGTGGTTCTGTTTCTTTATCTGAAACACCACCACCTAACAGTGGGCAACTGCGCAGCAGAACCCTTATGCTCTGTCCTTGCTCAGGCATCTCTGCTGGCTCGATTGCTGTTTGCTCTGCTTGCCCTGCTGGACAGCACATTGCAACTCTCTGTTCCTTCCGGCTGCATGGCTGCGTCTCTGGCTGTCTGACCTCTCCTCTCTTCTCACCTCCCTGTTTATTCCCAGGTGCCCATCTTTAGATGCTTTAATGCATGGGTCTCTCAGGCGTGCCTCTGTGTTGAGTAGGGGATTCTTTGTAAAGTTATAGTTGATTAACTTCTTGTCTCTATGGCAGCGGGAGAGACCAAGGGGATCTCTCACACCACCATTCCTCTGATGTCTCCACTTAGAATCTTCCCTTTGTAATAAGCATTTGAGGTTGGACGTTTCTTTTTGTTACTATGATCTCCTTTGGGAACTGACATGTGATAGAGAGAGGGAGCTGTGAGGCACCGATGCTTGGGAGAGGCAGCTGAAAGCTGATGGAAAATGATGGCTGGGGTAGGGCAGAGCTCTGGATCCTGGCTCCAGGAGCAGAGAGCTGGGCTAAGGGAGCAGGTGCACTGGCCACCTGGCTGCTAACTGCAAATCTCAAGGGACAGAGCACCATGTCTTCTTTAATAGATGTAGTTCTGTGTGTTCGTGCTATTGTGGGCCCTCAAAGCATGGGGCTCTAGACAGGGACCCCTGCTTCCTGGACATTAGCATTCTCTGTCAGTCTCATGTGGGCACTCCTGTGCCTGTCTCTATGGCAGTGTGCTGTCAGGATCACTGCTCATCCAGCAGAGACCAGCTGCCACAGGACCTGGGGACTGCCCTGCTGGCCTCAGTCTCCCCCACAGGACATAGCACATGGGTGCTGGGGCTCAGGGGCCTTGGGGGTAGCAAGCTGGCACGTTCTCTGAGGGCCCCCTGGGTGCCGAGCCTGTGGTCACTCCCGTGAAACAGAGTACAGTCTCCCTGCACGGAGACTTCTGGGCTTGCTGCTCCTGGGCCGGAGCTGCAGCTGTAGTAACACTGGGGACTCAATGCCACTCGGCAAAGAAACACCAACATCTTAACTAATGCTTCTCCAGACCAGCTTAAACTAGAACTCCTTGAAAAAAATGTTTTCCTCTCTTTTTTTCTCTTCATCATCAGATGCTGCAAAGATGGCCCTTCAAACTCCCCCCCCTTCCCATGTGCACATGCCCCTCTTCCCATGACGTGGAGGTGATGCTGACATTTCTGCACCGAGCCCCTAAGACAAGCATGTCAAACTCGCAGCCCGTGGGCCGCATGCCTCATTTATTTGGACCCCGTTAGCCTTTGAGTTTGACATGCTTGTCCTAAGAAGTCAACACCATGCTGTAAAGGCTCCTCCCACGCCAAGGAGTGGTGGGAGGCAGGTGGGGATAGAGGCATCGAGGCCCCAAGTACCAGTCATGGAAGTAAAACCCTGTGCATCTTCCAGCCCCTTTCGGCCCTGCAGGGAATGCAGCTGGCAGCCCCAGCACACTATGAGGAGCAAGAGGTGCTGCCCTGCCTGGCCCTGCCTGCTTACTGCCCCACCGAATCAGGAGAAGCAATACGCTGTATTTAGGCCACTATACTGTGTTACCCAGCAGCAGATATCCGCAGCACTCTCCAATAAAACATGGGCAACTTTGACCGTCAAATGTTTGAGTGAGTACTTACTGTTGGCCAGGTTCCCTGCTCAGGGCTGGGGCCTATAGAAATAAACAGGAAAGGGTCCTTGACTCGAGCTCCCAGTGCAAGGAGGTAACGCTGACGAGTGGTTTGCCTAGGGGACGAGCAGTAGGGAAAGTGGAGGTGCTGTCCTGAGCAGGGGAGGAGAGTCTATCCAGAAAGGCTCCCAAGCCGAGACATGTCCCCGCTTCCTCTGCACAGCAACGGCCAGGGTGTGACATTTCTCTCCAGGATTTCACGTGGATGGATTTCCTCACAGAGGCAATAAAGAAGCTGGTTACGAACGATGACAGAGATCACCTGCCAGGTGCTACGAATCATCTCATCATTTCCTTCCACCCACGAAGAAGGGTACTGCTCTGTCCCATTGTACCGCTGAGAAAACTGAGGCTTCAGGGCCTATGGACTTCCCTAAGGTCAGGCAGTTACTGAGGGACAGAGGCAGGACTCAAAGCCTTGCTGCTGCTCAGCTGCTCTTTACAT
>NW_005872279.1:70143-80001 GCF_000147115.1 Myotis lucifugus | reverse complement strand
GATTTCCATATACCCCCTACCCCACACATGCCTAGCCTACCCATGATCAACATGTGCTACGAGTTTCCCATCACTGCTAGGTCTGAGATCTGCTCTGAGACAGTGACCTCTTGAGTCAGGACACGTGCCCACCGTCACACACGCGTAACAGACGTGTTTCCCGAGACCCCTCCCCAGCTCATGCCCCTCCCCCGCCTCTGCCATGGGGCGCTTTGTTGAGATGCTCCAGGCCTGGCCGTGGCCTTGGAGGTGGACTTAGAGGCGGGATGACCATGACCATGGCTGCAGATAACTCGGAGGGCGTGGCCGCCCAGGACAGTGCCGGCTCCAGGGCCTGGGTGGCTGGGCCGGAGGGCTGGGCTGCTGAGCCTGTGTCCCCCCACCCCCTCAGTTCTTCGTGTTGCTGCTGCTGGTGTTCCTGCTGGAGGTCACCGTCACCGTCCTCTTCTTCGCCTACACCGACAAGGTCAGCCCCTCGGCCACCGGCTTCTGGGGGCTCCGTCAGCGAGGGGCCGCAGGCTAGTGTGCCGGCCAGCGGCTGGCCTCAGCGGCCCCTCGTCTGACGCCACTCACTGTGGGTAGTTGACCTCCCACTTGTCCCCTTGGTCGTCTGTTTATGTCAGTCCGGGCTCACTCACACGTGTTTGTTCCCGGGGTGGTGACCCGGAACTGACTTCCTGCTCATCGCCCGCCTGTGCGTGGGCGCTCAGCTGGCTCCCGCCGCCTGGGCCTGGCCCTGCTCTTTGGGGACCACTTCCTTTTTCCTGGCACCAGAGACGCCCTCCTTTCCTGGAGGGTCTTAGGGACGGAGCCTGGTTTGCTCCTTGCTCGGGGGTGTTGGAGCCTCAAGGCCCCTCAGCCGATGGCATGGTTGTGTGTGCTGACCGGTGGGCACACCCGGCTCGGAGTCTGTGTACCTGTCTGTCTGTACGTCCAGCTGAGCTCGGGCTGCTGTGTCTGACTCTACTCCAGTGCTCAGCACCCAGGGGCCGGCTAACGGCAGAACAAAGGCCTGTGCGCTGTGGGGACTTCTGGGGCGAGGTGACTCCAGGGAGGGGCCGAGGGCAGGCGCTGCGGGTCTGCACAGGGAGGCCCCGCTGACCACACTGCCCCTGCAGATCGACAGGTATGCGCAGCACGATCTGAAGAAGGGCCTGCACCTGTACGGCACCCCGGGCAACGTGGGGCTCACCAACGCCTGGAGCATCATCCAGACCGATGTGAGGGGGCAGGAGGCGTGGCGGGTGGGGCGTGGCTGGACCTGTGGGGCAGGAGGCGTGGCGGGTGGGGCGTGGCTGGACCCGTGGGCAGGATGTGTGGCGTGGGCCCCTCAGCGAGGTCCTGCCCGGTGCCTCCCGCAGTTCCGCTGCTGCGGCGTCTCCAACTACACGGACTGGTTCGAGGTGTACAATGCCACGCGCGTGCCCGACTCCTGCTGCCTGGAGTTCAGTGAGAGCTGCGGGCTGCATGCCCCTGGCACCTGGTGGAAGGCGGTGAGCCGGCGCCCGTCCCGTCTGTCTGCTGGTTTGGCCCCAGGACCTGGGGGTAGAGGGCCAGCCTCGCAGCAGTGCGCCCGGTGACACCCCCCCTTTCTCCAGCCGTGCTACGAGACGGTGAAGATGTGGCTCCAGGAGAACCTGCTGGCCGTGGGCGTCTTCGGGCTGTGCACGGCGCTGGTGCAGGTACGGAGGGCGCCCCAGATGCCCTGCCCCCGTGGAGCCCCGTCCCCAGGAGGAGGTGGGTCCGTGCGGGTGGACAGGGAGCCTCCATGAGCGAAGTGGAGGAGGCGCAGCCTGGACGCCTGTGTGAGGACCCTGGGCACTCCCAGCCCTGTTCCTGAAGCCCCTGCCCAGCGGGTGGTGCTCACAGGGCTGCCCAGGGTAGAGGGAGGGTGGGCCGCCCAGGCCCTGATGGCAGGTCCAGCTGGGGCCCTGTGCCCCTACCCCTGGCCCCATGGAATCCCGAGTGTCTGCATCCTGGGGGCTAAGCCGTGTCAGTAACCATGGTCATCAGGGCAGCCACCGTTCCTGGGTCGAAGCCAGAGCAGATGAACATGCAGAAGTGACGATCACAGTTGGATGAATGGGCAAGGGGCAGGGTGCTGGGGCCCGGCAGGTGGGCGCTGGCCCTGAGGCCGCCTGCAGAGCCCAGGCTGGCCATGCCAGGGAGAGCTGGGCCTGGGCTGAGTCCCAGGAGCCCCGAGGTGCCCACTATGCCTGCAGGGCTGAGGGGGTGGTTGTGATGGACCTGAATTGCCAAGGGTGGGGGGCCATCCTCAGAGGGGCCGGGCCCGCAGGCAGGACATGGCTCTGGCTCCGCTCAGCCCAGCCCCCCGTGTCCCCGCAGATCTTGGGCCTGACCTTCGCTATGACCATGTACTGCCAGGTGGTGAAGGCCGACACCTACTGCGCGTAGGCTGCCCTGCCTGCCACCTGCTTCGCTGCCAAAGGATGCCACCCACCGGGGAGACAACCTCGTGCCAGAGGGGCAGCTGGCACCTCCCGTGTCCACCCACAGATTCTCCAGAGCAGCTTTCCCGGGCCCGACACAGGGCTGGGGTGGGGGAGGGCCTCCTGCGCCCCGGTGCTTGGGCGGGCGGAGCCCCGTCATCACATTCCATGTGGGGCAGGGCAGGCTCCCGGTGCGTCTAATAAAGTGCGTGGGCAGCAGCCCCCCGTTTGTCACTGCCCTGACTCCCCACGGGGGCACCACGCCTAGGCAAGCCCGTGGCTGTGGGCTGCCTACCCACGTGGGGCTGGTGCCTGGAGTGGGGTTCCAGGACACACACAGGCTCAGGCGAGCTGCCCAGCCAGCAGATGGGGGCTTGTGTGTCTGAGGACAAGCCCCCAAACCTCCACTAGATTAGCTCCAGGAAGTGGTGCAGAGGCCCCAGGAACCGCGAGGAGTCCCCCTGACCTGTCCAGTGTCTCCATCCCCCTGCATTTCTGTCTGCTCCCCCCACCCCCCTCCCGTGTCCTCAGCAAGGCGAGTTCAGTTCCTTGCTGCCTGTTAGGGGTTCCTGTCCTGTCCTGGGAACATGGCCCCGAAGCATTTCTTTGTACGACTTTGCAAATAAAGGGGCCGTGGAGAGCGAGCAGCTGCCAGGCCCAGCACCAACCAAGCGCCTCGGTGGCATCCTGTGACCTGGGCTGATGGGCAGTGAGGGGCTGGGGCTGGGTCCAGTGGGGATGGGCCTCTCAGGAGCCTCAAGCTGTGGGGCATCTGACCCCCTCAAGCCCCACCCACAACCCCCATTCCTGCCTGCTCCATGGTCCTGCCTTGGTCAACCCACCTAGTGACTGCAGGGTGCCCGGCCCCCAGTTTCTGGCGTGCCCCCACGTCCCCCCAAACTAACACAGGCTGCGGTCTTGGACAGTTAACACGAACTTTCTTACACACCAGCAGCAGATGCCCGGAAGTGAGGTGAGAACAGTCACACAGCAAAGCTATCCCTCTAACCTGCAGTGCCCGCCCCGTGCCCAGCTCCCAACGAGGGGACAGCTATCCTCCAGCGCCTCAATCCGAGGGCCCCCCAGTGTTCGATCCGGGGAGAGCGGCTGTCCTGCAGGTGCCGGGACTGGCCAGGGCGCTGTCATTCCACAGTGACCAGAGCTGCCGGCACCAGCGGGCTCCGGGGTCCTTCTGCCAGTGAGGCCCACGCCTGGCGTCTCCGAGCGGGTTTCGGCAGTGGCCTGACACCCTTGGCGTGGGGGACTTGGTGGCTTGTTGGCAGTGTGAGGCCCAGGGTGACGTGGTGGGGCCGCCCCTGCCAGGAGTCCGGGTCTGGGAGCTGGGTCATTCTGAGGCCTCCAGACCCGTTGGAACCACTGGCCGCATGGAGCAGCCGGAGCCCCGGCCAGGGCTGTCTCTCCTTACGGCACTGCGAGGAGGGGGCCCCACCCAAGGACTGCAATAGACATGGCCAGGAAGGCAGAGAACAGTCTGTATTTCCCATGTCCGTGAGTCCATTGCTGAGAAAGGTCTGCCCAGAGCTGGGCCTAGAGCAGGTCGTAGAAGTAGTCCAGGCCCTGGCCCAGCTCCCAGATGGACAGTCCGACGCCCAGCTCCCTGGCCAGCTCCAGCCGCATCTGCACGGACTGCAGACAGGGAAGTGTCAGCAGCCTCGTCCCCAGCGCAGCCCCAGTGGCCCATGCACCCCAAAACAGGCCCAGGTCCGAGCCCCTTGTCCCCAGAGGGAAGGTCCGCCCCCCCCCTCCTCCCCGCCAGGCGGCCCACGAACCTTCAGAGTCGGGTAGAAGATGATGTGCCTGCCTCCTCGGCTTCTGCAAAGGACAGTGGGACCGAATGCCTCCCGCTTCTCCTGGCCCCGCCCCCTGGGGCCCAGGTCTGAGGTCCCTTGGAAAGCCCTCAGGGCAGTGGTGGGCTTGTGGCCAGGGGCCAGGGCCAGCCCCTCAGCCCAGGGCTCATGCTGGACACTCACCTCTTGTACTCGAAGAAGTGCTCCGCGGCCTGGCTGTCCCACTCGATCCGGGGCCTGTGCTCCTTCAGGGTCTGGATGTACCTGGGGAGGCCGGGGGGTGAGCGCCAGCACCGGGAGAGGAAGGGACCATGGCAAAGGGGGGGGGGGGGCAGGTGGTGTGGGGCCAGGGCAGGACGCATGAACAGGGCCCGGCCCTGCCCAGAATTCCACGAAGGCCTGGCATCCTGCCAGAGGCTCGCGGGGGGCCTCATGCCACCTGGCGGGCAGCTCACTGGGGCTGGTGGCCACACCTATCACCCCACACTGTGCGCCCTTCCTCTGTGCAGCGAATCACTGTCAATCAACGACGTCCATTACCACAGGCTGCCCTTAGCTTGGGATGGTCCTGTGGGGGCACAACGGCCTTCCAGGTGCCCCTGGAGGGAGGGGACGTCCCTCCTGACCCCCCCACAGCCCTGCACTCAATCCACGCCGACCCTCATTCCGGCCACAGACGCGGACCCCAGGGAAGGTGCTGTGGCACCGCCCAAACCACTGCTCTCCCTCGAGGCAGACGTGACCCTGGCCTGATCTGAAAGCCTCCAGCTGACCTGCCTGCCTGTCACAGGCCTGCTCTCTTCACCCACGTCCCCCTCAGCCCCCCTCCTGCAGGACCAAAGTGGGCGCTGACCTCCACTTGCCCTTGAGGCCCGAGCCGCAGCCGCTTGTCAGCGCTGGCGCTCTGCGCAGTTATTTGGCCCCTGGGGAGGCCCTGCTGGGCGGCAGCATCGGCTCCTGCCAGGTGAGACTGGGGTGCAGCACGGGCGAGGCAGCCAGCCACACCCTGGGCCCCGGCCCCCTCTCCACCACCTGCTTCCCTCAGACCCCCTGAAGCCGGGCCCGCTGGCCTCTCTGTCAGGGAGGGGAGGTCGGCAGGGGCTGCCGCCCGGATGGGATACAGCCTTCCAGCCCTGGCTGGGAGCAGCCCGACCCAATGCATGGAGCACACACACACACACACACACACAGATACCTTCAGATCAGAATGCCTTTTTGCAGCCCCAGGCCCCTCCTCAGAACAGCTGGAGCTGTGGCCACTGGGGGCCGCGTGGAGCCCTTTGTCATCTGACCCGCAAGCTGGGTTAGGGCTCCAACAACTCCACTGGGCGAGCTACCGCTGGGCCCACGTCCAGTGAGGAAATGACCCCTCCCCCCAGGTGGGTTGGAGATGAACTGTGCCCAGGTCCCTGTGATAGAGTCTGAGCCCAGGACCTCAGACTGTGACTGGGGTACTGAGGTTAAGTGAGGTCACTGGGGTCCTCATGAGAAGAGGGGATCAGGACACAGACACGCACCGGGACCACGCGGGGACACGGGGAGGAGACGGCGCCCACAGGCCCAGGAGGGAGGCCTCGGGCTCCAGCCTCCAGGACGGGCAGTGAGTGGTGTGTGCCGTCTGCGGTGTCTGTGCAGGGGCCTGAGCTAGGACGGTGGTCTCTCAAGGCCAACACCCCTGCAGGCCAGGGATGTGGGGGGGGGAATAGAGCAGGAGGGCAGGGGGGACCTTCCAAGGAGGAGGTTCTGTCCAGGAACGAGGGTTCTGACCACAGAGACCCCTGTGAAGGACAACGGCTGCAGCAGCGCGCCCAGACCGCGGTCCCTGGACACGCTCTCCACTGACAGGACCAGGACTTGAGAAGAGCAGTGGCTCACGTGGTTTCCAGGGAACAAACGGGCACCTGGCGCCCCACCCAGAGCGCAGGCCCGACGAGGGCTGGTGACCGGACCCAGAGCCAACCGACGCAGGTGCAGAACTTACACGCGACAGGGAAGACGAGAGAAGACCCAGAACCAGCCACTGGGCCGACGGTGACAGGAAAAGGCCGAGTGGATCAGAGCAGATGAGACAAGGCGGGCAGCAGCCCCGGGACGTGAAGATGGAAATAAAACCCCGAAGAGACGAAGGAAAGAAGAGTCCCCAGAGGCCCCTGGGCCAGGGGGCGGGGCCGCACCGAGGCTGCCCTGCGGATGGAGCCCAGCTCACCTGGCCCCGATGACCGGCTCGCGGGAGTCCCTGGCGGCCGAGTAGTCCATGCCGTAGAAGTTGAGCCCCAGGAGGATCTTGCTCCGCCACTTGGACTTGGGGTCCAGGACCTGGACACAGGCTCGCACCCAGGACAGCGGAGCATTGGGGCCAGGCCTGCCGGGCGAGGGGGGAGTGGGCTTCAGTGTCAGGCAGAGGCCTCCCAAGGGTCGAGGGTCCGCGCACAGTGGGAAGGGGCAGCAGTCAGCGAGCCTCCCCTGGTGCCTTCTGCTGGACACTGTCTCTATCTGCTTCCCCTGGGCCACCCATGGGGGGCAGGACACCCGGAGAGTATGCCCCTGGGGGCTGTCTGTTGCCATCTGTCATATGCCCCCAAAGCGAAAAGGCTGCCAGGCCAATCCTGGGCTTTGGAGAACAGGCTGGGCCCGCTGCGCCCTGGAACAGCTGGCAGCTGTGGTCCGGAGCTGGCCAGCGGGGAGCCAGGCCTGGCCTTCCCGCGTCAGCCCTGCTGTGGTGAGCACGCGTGCACCCGGCAGGGCTCACAGGGCCCAGAATCCACTCACTGCTGCGGGGAGGGGTAGTCGTAGGTCATGAGGCTGAAGCCGTCCAGCACAGGGCCCAGTTGCTCCAACTCCTTGTTTGTGAACATGCCCAGCTGGTCGGTCCTGCACGAGACAAGCACGGCCCCCAGGGCCCATCGCACAGCCTGCCGGCCCCCGGCCGGCCCCCGAGCTGAGTCAGAGGAGCTGGCGGTGGGGGTTTGCAGCCCATTGCCCTCTCCTTGCCACTCCAGGACCTCAGGTCACTCCTGGAAATAACTCAGCACTCGGCTACGGGGACGGCCTGCAGCATGGTCAGGGCCGCATGGCCCACGGGGTCGCCTCTAGGGCCTTGTTCCCCCACCAAGACCCCCAACCCTCTGCCCCTAAATGGTGACAGGCGAAGGCCGGCCCACTACTAGGAGGCCCACATCTGCTCCCCACATTCCCAGCCATTCCCACCAGCTATCAACTGCCCCTCCCTGCTGGTCCACTCAGCATGAGCCCACCTACCCAACAAGGGTCAGAGGGGACCACTGGCCTGCAGGCTCCTCAGCCTCCCAGCCTGGACCCCTGCCTTCTGCATCCAACGCCACCCTCCATGCCTGCCCCACACCCACAGGTGGCCTGTGCCCGCTGTCCCGAGCCACCATACTCTGGTGCAGGCTGTCCTCAGCCCCAGGGAGTGGGATGGGCTTCTGTGCAGAGGGGCACCCCATCAGGGTCTTCTGACCATGGGGTGACTGCCTGCCAGAAGCCATGGGGAACCCAGGTGTGGCTAGGGGGGATGGGGGAGGGGAACAGCCCACATCAAGGTGGACATCTGCCCACCAGGCTGTCTGAGCGGGCACTGGTGGCAGGGCCAGCGCGTGGGGGCTGGGCTCAGCAGGTCCGTGGTAGAGGTGAGCTCCCTGAGGCTGAGCAGGAGCTGGCCAGAGCCCAGGAGGACGTGCCGGGGCCAGCCCAGGAGGGCGCCGGCTCCCATCAAGCCAGTGCATTGTGCTGCGCACTCGCATCTCCATGAGAGCGTGAAGCAGAGCAAAACCTCCACGCCCACCAGAGCAGCGGCGGCTCCATGGGGGCGGGCTGTGATCTTGGGAGCAGAGCGCAAGGTCAGCGCTGCTGGGAGGGCCCCAGACACAGCACAGCAGACAAAGGCGCTCGCCCTGCCCTGCACACAGGCCCCTCCCAGAGCACAGGCTGTGCAGTGAGAGCTGCTGTGGAGGTGCTGGGAGCAGTGCCGCGGAGGAGGGTAAGCGACAACGAGGAATGGCTCCCAGGGCCCCACAGTCAGCCCGCCCTGAACGCACACCTGTCAGCACACACCTGGCTGCCGGGAGGGACCAGGGGACGTGCCCGAAGCCCCAGCCACGGTGGCCCCGGTCCCTCCCTCCAGCACCCCGGCCCCCATAGCTTCCTCCTGCGGTGGCTGCAGGGGGAGGGGCCGGTCACCCCGGCTTACACGTCCACTTCCTGCCTAGGTGCCAGGAGCTGGGCGTGAAGGTTCCAGGGCAGAGGGGGTCCCAGCTGTCCCTCCAGGGGGGTCCACCTCTGCCCCCTCAGCACAGCCACTGCGAGTCTGCTCTCCGCACCGGCCGAAAGCTGTGAGGCTCCGTGCCAGTGGACGGCCTGGGCCGGGGAGGGGGCTGCAGGCAGGGTCCCGGCTCCAGTCACAGCACTAGTGGGTGAGCTGCCCCAAACCACCCAAGAAACCAGGAGACCCAGGGAACGGGCGCTGTGTGTCTGCAACCAAGCCCGCTCAGGTGCTCGAGTCTGCCAGCCCTATCACGTGTGTTCCGCACCATGAATGCACATGTGGGGGGGGGAGGGGCACGGGCTCCGCTGGCTCGCTCCTGGGGGAGCACCACCAGCCCTGCTCTGGGACGGGTGCCGGCTGTGGACACAGGTCTGAAATCCAGCCTGTCAGCCCACTGGCCAGATGGGGACCCTGGAAGTGTGGGCACCGAGTGCGGGCGGGCAGGCAGCCAGGCACACTCTCCCCAGAGAACAGTGCCTGCTTCTAGGGGCGCCTGCCCCAGATGCCCCAGAGTCTGCAGGCTCCCCGTGAGCCTCGCTGGGTCGCTTCTGTGAGTCTATCGGCCTGTGAGCGTCCTCAGTGGACATCGCCGGCCGAGGTGCACCTAACCTGGTCCCCTCGGCCTCTGTGGCCCTCCCCACCACTGCCCTGCCCCTTTACCGGGTCTGCCCTGGCCCTGACCTGCGCTTTGGGCAGGGCAGACATGACAGCCACAGCGCCTGGACCCCTCCACCTCCCCGTCCACCAGGTTCTGGAAGGAGCCTGAGGGCGAGCGGAAGTGTGTCTGAGACTCCATCCCTCAGACTGAGGGACTTTCAACACGTCTTCCCGGGTGTGGGTTCAGGGACGCGGCCTGGGGCCAGCCCGTGTCCATCTCCCAGCCTGAGCGAGTGGGCGCTTACCCAGGGGTGACAGCCGGAGGGATGACCAGGATGATCAGCAGCCGGGCCTGGTGCAGCGCCTCGGCGATGTGGGTGAGCAGGTGGATGAGGCCCCTGGGAAGAAACTCGAGGTCAGCCCAGGAGACCAGACCGAGCCCGGGGTCGGGCAGGCGCCCCTCACGGCACTTCCTGCCCTGGAAGATGCCCCAGCCCTCGGACACCGGCTCAGGGTCCACACGCTGCCCGTGGCGCCCCTCCTGTGTGCCCCAGGACCTCCCATGCGGTCCGAGTGGACGCGGAGTGCGAGGCCTGACTGGGTGGCAGCAGGCTCTCCCGGCTCCATCCACCCTCTCCAAACCGGCCTCGGCCCAGCACAGGCGGACGGACAGGGAGCCTTCAGAAGCACCGGCTGGTGCAGGGGCCTGAGCGTGGGGAGC
>NW_005872279.1:62074-69539 GCF_000147115.1 Myotis lucifugus | reverse complement strand
TCCTGACAGGCCAGGGGTGGTGGCTGGCTGCCAGGTGACTCTCCACCACTTCGGCCCTGCTAGTCTCTCTGGCCCAGAGAGAGTGTGGCCTTGGGCGGCGGTTCTTTCCGAGAGCCCCATGGCCGTCAATGAGAAGGGCCTGGTTGTGCTCGCCAGCCTCTCCTCGGGCCCTGGGCAGGCTCCTCGTGCTCAGCCAGCAACCCCCGGCTGGTGTGCCAGCCCGACTGCGGCACTGCCTGGGCCCCCTGCCCCCCCGCCACCTGCAGGGCAGGCGCAGGGCAGGCCAGCAGAGCCGCGTCTGTGGGACCAAGGCCTCCACCCAAGCGGGCTCCCCGTCCCTCCTCCGGCCTCCACGGGACCCTGGGGCTCTGCCTCCACCACTCACACGTGCTTCTGGCTCAGCAGCTGGCTCCACACCTCCACCACGAAGCCATCGAAATGCTGGCTCTGAAAGGACCCGGGACGGTGAGGACGGCCCGTGAGCAGGAGGGAAGCATGGGAGGCAGCCCCCGCGCCCACCACAAAGGTCACGGCCTGAGGCTCAAGCCACAGGCACCAAAGCGCCCCTCTGAGGGGGTCGTGGGGGTCCCCACAGACCACAGGAAGAGCGGCCAGGGCTCTCCTCTGTGCTGTCCACTCATGTCCCTCCCCACCCAACCCAAGCCCTGGGGCCTGAGGACAGCTGTGCGTCACCCGAGGCAGGGCCCCGCCTGGGGAGCGCCAGGCCTCACCTTGGCGACCAGGAGCAGGGTCCTGCTGAGCTCCTCGATCTCGTCCTCGCTGTCCCACACGCTCTGGAAGTCCTTGTGCGTCCAGTCCTCAAACAGGAGC
Organism: Myotis lucifugus; assembly: GCF_000147115.1. Lineage (NCBI taxonomy): Eukaryota > Metazoa > Chordata > Mammalia > Chiroptera > Vespertilionidae > Myotis > Myotis lucifugus. The sequence continues at coordinate 68,708 of NW_005872279.1, read as the reverse complement.
CGAGGCACTGGGGGCACAGGCCCGCACAGGCAGCGTGACCCTCCTGTGCTCGGCCCCACCCAGAGTGACCATGGGCACCCACCGTGGTCATCCCAGCAGCTCATGGCCTGGTGAGGGCGGGCCCGGGGGTAGAAGGGTGGAGATGCCAACCCGTGTGCCCATCTCGCTGGTTCCGGCTGCCCAGACCCCACACTCTGCTCTTCGCTCCTGGCTCCCACTGGACCATCTCCCACCCAGACCCGCCCCTGCCCACGGCTCCCCACACCGCCAACCACATGTCTCCTCTAGCGCCTCCTCCTGGCTCCTGCTCCCAGCCTGCCCCCAACTCGCCAGACCCCACGGATCCCACTGCACTCTGGGACACTCCCTCACTAGCCAGCTGTGTTCTCCGGGACGGGGTGGGGTTGGTGTTACTCTCGGGCTTGGGCCCCAGACCCTCGCTCGTGAGTGAAGAAATTGGTGAAGGAGGACTGGCCATGCTGGGCTGAGGCCGGGTGGGCATAGGGGCATAGGGCCACAGGAACCCGGCTGGACCAGGGCCACGAAACGTTTCTGAGCGGGTGGGGGAGTGACCGATGCGCTGGATCACCCTGGGGCCCACTCATCCACTCACAGGAGGTCACACCAACTAGGCCTCCATCCCGTGGCCTGTGGCCTAAGGGCTGCTGCCATGACCACCTCCACGCCCTGGACTCACCTATACGGAGGCCCTTGGCCTGCTTCCGGATCGCACGCATCCACCCTATGGGGCAGGGAGAGGACAATTTGGGGACACAGCCCCACACCTACCCCCACGCAGGAAAACGCTGCACGACGGGAGAACAGCGGGGAGCTGATGGGGAGGTCTGGGGGCCGCCTCCCCACAGAGCAGCCTGGGCTGGCAGCTCAGACACTGGGACTGTTGCTTGGAGCTGAGGGGGTCCGGCAGCCACACTCTGACGCTGCCCTCCTGGCATCGGGGAGCTGCTCTGGGTCTCAAGGCTTTACAACTGGCTGACGTGTGTCCTCTCTGGACCCGGAAGGGGGACAGCCATGTAAGCTCAGGCTCAGGCCCACAAACGCGCTCCTCCCCGGACCCGCCGCGAGTTCTGTGATGGTCCCGTGGTGAGCGGGTCAGACAGGGCGCCCGGGAGAGAGCACATCTGCAGAGATGGCAGCTCCGCGGGGAGGGCCTCCCCTGCCGTCTCCGGTCAGCGGCACGGGGTGACCAGCACAGCCCTGGCTGAGCCAGAGGCCGCGGACACTGACGCTTCTCTTCTTCTCTTCACTCCAGGCTCAGCTTTCAGAGAAGCTGAACAGCCCCCCCAGACGTCCCTCCTGGACATCATGCACCACCCGCCAAGAGGACGGGGTGCAGGCCGACCCCGGGGCAGTCACCACACGCATGCTCGCTCAGCTTTCAGAGAAGCTGAACAGCCCCCCAAGACACCCCTCCTGGACATCATGCACCACCCGCCAAGAGGACGGGGTGCAGGCCGACCCCGGGCAGTCACCACACGCATGCTCACACGGACACACACATGCTCTCACACACACACACATGCTCTCACACACGGACACACGCATGCTCTCACACACGGACACACACATGCTCTCACACACGGACACACGCATGCTCTCACACACGGACACACACATGCTCTCACACACGGACACACGCATGCTCTCACACACGGAAACACGCATGCTCTCACACACGGACACACACATGCTCTCACACACAGACACACACATGCTCTCACACACGGACACACGCATGCTCTCACACACAGGCTCACACTCACACCCCCACTGGGCCGGGAGACGAACAGGTGAGAACCTTGGTCCACGTCGTGGAGGCCCGTGACCTCGAACAACTCGCGGCCATGCCTCTTCAGCTGCAGCCACACGGGTGAGATCAGCGTGAACTTGGCCCCAAAGACCTTGGTGACGTCGTAGCCGTGGCTGTTCCACTGGCGGAGGACAGAGGCCGGTGAGTCCCTGCAGCTGGCCAGGCAGACGAGCCCCCAGAGGACCCTGCGCCGTTCGGCTGCACCCCACGGCAGCGGGGCCTGGGGAGGTGAGCATGCAGACCCCAGCGCCGCCGTGCCCTTGGGACAACCCTGTCCGCCGGGGCCAGCTCACCGGAGTGACGTAGCCCAGGACGTCCCCAGCGAAGTGCCGCTCCCGGGCCTTGGCCGAGCAGTAGCTGCGATGCTCCAGAACCACGTCCTCGGCTCGGGGGTCCGTCACCACCAGCCCCCGGTCCTGGACAGGCTTCTCTGCAAACTGAGTCTGGAGCAAAGGGAACGGGGAAGCGTCAGTGCCCGCAGGCAGAGGCGGGACCCGGCAGAGCGGCCTCTCGGTTCAGCCAGGGGCTGTGCTGGTCGCCCTGTGCCGCTGACCGGGAGACGCTGCCGGGAGACGCAGGGAGAGGCCCGCCCGGCGGAGCTGACAGTCCCTGCAGACCCGCTCTGCCTCCCCGACTGGACTTCACAGATGATCCAGGACGAGCGCTGGTGCTGAAAGCAGCGGAAAGCGGGTGAGGGCCGAAATTTGGACACGGCACACGAGACAGGCCCAGGGCAGGGAGCTGCTCCCTGCGGCCGTCCTGTCAGCACACCGCCACGCCCCCCAGCCTCCCGCTCCCAGGCCACGTGGACACAGGGCCCCCGTGGGGAGAGAGAAGGTGCAAAGGGGCAGCCCTGCGGCCAGGCTCCCACCACCTTACCTTCTCCTGCAGGGTCTTGGAGGCAGCCTTTTTGGCGTCTGACTTTGACAGGGTGGTGTGAGCAGAGCCGCAGGCCAGAGCGAGCCAGAGCACGCGGAGGAGCGCCTTCATGGCGGGCAGTCGCAGGGGGTGCAAGCTCGGAGTCCAGGGGGCTGCAGAGAGAGCAGAGCGCTGGAGACCTCACAGCAGGGCCTGGGTCCTCAGGGCACCGGGCTGGGTACTGTGGCCCCAGGACACAGCCCTGCCCTGGACCAGCCCCAAGTGCCTGAGTCCAGCTTCCAGCACCGCCGGGCCCATTTCCCTCACAGACAGCCAGAGGGGCTTCCCTGCCTCCCTGCCTCGGGGCCATGCTGACCACTGCCGGCCCACTAGGAGAATGCTGGCTCTCCCTCCCCATCAAACCCAAAGAAGCCCGGCCAGCATGGCTCAGTGGTTGAGCATTGACCTATGAACCAGGAGGTCATGGTTCGATTCCGGGTCAGGGCACATGCCCGGGTTTCGGGCTCGATCTCCAGAGTGGAGTGTGCAGGAGGCAGCCACTCAATGATTCTCTTTCATCATTGAGGTTTCTATCCCTCCCTTTCTCTCTCTCTGAAAAAAAAAATACATATATTAAAAACAAAACGAAGAGGTCCGGTCAGAGGGCTTCACTGCGACTAACAGAGCCACGGAAACTGGAGAAGACGCGGGCGCCTGTTCACGTCACCTCGGAGTCGGGAGGCTGTTCCAGCTCCGTGCGCGACGCGACGCTAGAGGTCACAGAAAAAACACCAATAGAGCTGACCGCGTGAGAACACAAACTTCCGTTTAGAAGACAAAACAAAGGGTGTCCCAAAATTCACGCAAGAAGTAATGTTGATAGAAAACACAGGTTTATAATTAAAAATTGTAAATTTTTTATTGATTCATAAAGTATACAGTATAGGGTTATGTATGGAACAGCATATTGGGTAAATGGCCTCCACGGCTTTGCTGGCACATACGCACTCTTTTGTTGAAAATTTCCATGACCGTTTTGCATAAATGTGGCTGAATTTCGTTGATACAGCGCTCAATTTCCTCCTTCAAGGCGTGGGTGGTCGTGGGCTCGTTGGCATAAATCTAGACTTCAAAAAACCCCAAAGAAAAAAGTCCAACGGTGTTAAATCGCATGATCTGGGCGGCCAATTCTGATCACCAAAACGGGAAACTACATGACCAGGAAATGACTCACGCAGTAATTGAATTGTTTCTCGGGCTGTATGGCATGTGGCACCGTCTTGTTGAAACCACATGTCGTCCACATCCATATCTTGCAATTTAGGCACAAAAAACTGGATTATCATGTCGCGATAGCGAGCACCATTAACTGTTATTGCCTGAGCAGCTGCATTTTCGAAGAAGGATGGTCCGATGATGCCTCCAGCGCCAAATCCGCACCAAACAGTGACACGTTGTGATGCATTTGTTTCTCAACAATCACTCGTGGATTTCCTGAACCCCAAATGTGACAATTTTGTCGATTAATCAAGCCATCAAGATGAAAATGAGCCTCATCGCTGAAGATGATTTTGTTCAAAAAATCAGCATCCACTTCATTGTTTTTAAAATATTGCTCAACAATGAAAACGCGTCGTTCTTTCGTGTAGCGCTCCATTTTTAATAACCCTGAACTGTCAGCTGTCACGCTTTTTTTTTCCGTTGGCAACACTTTACGGCACAAATGGCGTAAAATTCAAATCTTGCGTGAATTTTGGGACACCCTTTACATATGCATCTACAGTAATAAAAGTATAATATGCAAATCGACCGAAAGACTGAACAGCAGAACGACTGTCCGGACGACCTTCCAGACAACCACGCTGTGACACCCACTGGCGCCAGGCCAGCCAAGGTAGGTGCGATGCGATTGGTGAGGGGCCTGGCCATCGCCCCATGATCGCCCTGTAGAGGGAGGCCCAGGCTACCCAGTGGCAGCGCTGCGGCGGGTGGGCGGGGCCTCGCTCTGTAGGGGCGATGGATCACAGGGCTCCCGGACTGTGAGAGGGCACAGGCTGAGCTGAGGGACCCCCGCTCCAGTGCACCAATTTTGTGCACTGGGCCTCTAGGACACATACACGTGTGTATATGCATTCACATAAGGAATATACAAAGAAACAATGAGGAAAACAAGTACTCAGAACACACTTGCCAGCAGATTCCTACCCATTATCTATGCATAACACCTAAAGGGCTCTCTCTTACAAATCAGAGAGATACTCGTGAAAAATGCCCACTACCTGCTAAGTGGGGACGTGAAGAGGAGGAAGACACAAGCCCCAGCCCCAGAGGCTTCCCCGGACAGAGGAAAGGACGCTGAGTAAGGCAGTGTGTCCACCCGGCGTGTGTGAGCTCGAGGCTGAGGCACCGGAGGCGCCAGGGCAGCACCTCTCAGCTGTTTCTGGGAGGTCAGGCTGGAGAAACCTTCCTGGGTGACAATCTGCCCGTGAACATTATACTTTCCAACACGTTTCCTCTCGCGACAGACCCCGCTTTGGAAACGCCCCGCCCTCGTGGGAGACACGGAGGATGTCTGTGGCAGAGAGCAGCCTGCAGCTCCTCCTGCTGGGACGGGGCGGGCGCTCGGCTGTGCAGAGGCACTGGCTCCACCAACGGCAGGAAGCGCACGCACACACGCTGGCACGCAGCTCCTCCACCGAGGACAGTAAGGAGGGGGACGCTGACAGGCGGGCCGTGCTGGGTCCTCCTGGGCGTCACCCGCGTTTTCTCCTTCCCGCACGGACTTGCACTGGCTGTGCAGTCAGCTAGCCCTCGCTCCCGGCTCCTCCCAGATCCCACCTCGTCCTTCCCTCGGGGCAGCTGAGTGACAAGCAGCCGGCCTGGCTGCCGTCCTCACGTAAGAGGTGCAGGTGTGGCCCTGGCCAGTGTGGCTCCGTGGGCTGGAGCACTGTCTCTACACCAAAAGGTCGTGGGCTTGATTCCATCAGGCCACACACCCAGGCTGTGGGTTCGGTCCTCGGTTGGGGTGTGTGTGGGAGGCAACTGATCTGTTTCACCCTCATATTGAAGGTTCTCTCACTCTCCCTCCCCCGTAATCAATAAAAATCATGTCCTCAGGTCAAGATAAAAAAAAAAAAGATGCACAGGTGTAAAGAGCACGTGGGCCCAACTGGTCCTGGCAAGTGCTCCCTCCAGCCCAGCCCGGGGGCCGCCCCCATCCCCGCGGCTGGCATCGCATTCCTGGCCAGGCAGGGTGTGCCTGTCGGAGTGGACACAGCCAGGCCCCCCGACTATCCTTTCAACCTGCCCCCCCTCCCAGAGCTGCACAGGCTGCGCTATTCTGGGCTGTCACTCCCCCGGGTGAGACCGGTGCCCTGGTGCAGACTGGGGGGCCCAGGCAGCATCAGAATCAAGGACTGCAGCCTCTGCCATACCACCCGCCCCAGCCCAGCATCTAGCCACCACAGCGGGGAGGCTGGACTCCTCGGGCACAGCCCCAGGTCTGGAAGGGCCTGAGGGAGAGGGCTCTGGCCATGGCAGGGGCAGGCTGCCCAGAATTACCCATCACCCCCCTGGACAGACTGAGACTGCAGCTGCTAAGCTGTGAGGGGTCAGCTCCTGGCAGCTGGGCCACGGTGGGGCCGGACAGGCCTGAATGATGTGCTTCCACACGCTAGAGAACGGAGGCGAGGGCCGTGCACGGGAGGGACCTGCTGGCAGGAGCTACATGGAGCGGCGGGAGGGGGCCCACTCTGCGAGGCACCGCTTTGGCCCCAGGCCCCCTCCATGACCACAGGCGTCTCCTCGGCTCCAGGGTAGGGGCTTGGGTCACCGAGGACGGAAAGGAATGGAAACGAAGCAGGAAGTGCTCCTACAGCAGTAACCTGCAGGCTCGATGGTGCCCTACCACCCTCCTGCCGCCCCTCCTGCTGTCCTGCACATGGT
>NW_005872279.1:60089-61732 GCF_000147115.1 Myotis lucifugus | reverse complement strand
GATGGGGCCCATCGGGAGGAAGAAGGACCTGCTGGCCTAAGTGCCAAGGAGCAGGGGCAACGGAAGTTAGGACCAGACTGAGCACAAGGCCCGGCGGGCACCACCTGCCCCCGGGGGCCGGTGTGGGGGTGAGGAGCGCGCCAGGGAGAAGCACTTGGCGTGTGGGGCCGCTCCCTGACCAGCAGGGAACTTTGCAGACCGCCTGCCTGGCCCTGGGTGGTGGGGACTGACATGTGAGCTGTGTGGGGTGTGGGTGCTCCTGCCTGGCGAGGCCCTGCCCGGGCACCTCCCACCGCTCCCCGCTGGGCACTGCACGGCGATGTCCTCCGGGCCTCTGTGCCCGAGGCGCGCGCTCCTGCCAGGCAGAGCGTGTTTCGCCCCACGTGCCCATGACCTCTTCTGTGTGGGACGGGGAGTGTGGTGTGTAGTGACCCGGAGAGGCTGCTACACACCCAAACCAGGGGCCACAGGAAGGGGCTGCAGGCCTGCCTGGAGCCACCGTCTCAGGCTCCATGCTCCGGGGGACTGTGTCAGCCTGTGCCCAGAGGACAGCCGGTCCCCGTGGAGACGGTCAAGTGCTTTCCATGGAGACCCACAGTAAGAGTAGTTCCAGCCGTGTGACCACAGGACTGAGACCCTGCGGTGCCGTTCAAGCGCTTTCCATCCAAGACCAGTGAGTGCTGGCCACAGCGCGGCTCACGCGCGCACACCAAGTGCGGACACGTGTTGTACGTGTGCCGATCGGAGCTCCTGTCCTGCGATGCCCTCCGGTGGTTCCTCTTCCTTTCGAGGCGCTGGTAGTTGCCGTGAACTGCTCTCACTACTCAGGGACGGGCCATTTTGAGAAGCGCTGAATGGCTGGTCCAGAGTCCATCACGGACACGGGGCTGGACCCTGAGCCGCCTTTGTCTTCAACTGAATGGCAGGTGTGGCGGTCACTCATGCCAGTTGTCGCCTCCGAGTGCAAATTCTGGAGCCAACGGGGGTCCCGCGGGAGCGGGGAGCGCTCTGGGAAGTGAAGGCCCCGCGGAAGCAGGACCGCAGCCCCGGGGCCATGTGTGGACCACGTGCCGCTCAGGCCGGGAGTCCACCACCAGGTGTCCACACCGCAGGCGCCTTCCGTGGTGTGGAGGCGCGGAGGACGCGGCCACCGGGGTCCCCTGACCCCTCTGGGCTCAGCAACGTCTACCCTCGCGGCTGGGGACTGAGCGAGGTGGGGTCCAGCCCAGTGCACCCCAACCCGCAGGGGGTCGCCTGCCCCTGGGGTCGGGGCGGCCCCCACTCCCCCGGCGACCCGCCTGCTCACCGCCACCTGTCACACGGAGCCGCGCTCTCCCACTCGGGCCCTCACTCCCACTCGCTCGTCCACACCGGCCCGCGCTCGCTCCGCCCGGCCCGCTGCGCCTCCGCCCACGTCCGCCCCCACACGCTGCCCGTCGCCCACATCCTCTCGCTCCAACGCCCCCTCTCGTCCACACCGGCCGCACGCCGCTTCCCTCGCGCCCCCTTCGCGGAGGGGAACTGAGGCCGCGCGAGGAGGAGGCGCAGGCGCCGGGACCCGGGGCGGGGGCACTACCCCGGCCGGCCGCCGCGGGGCTCACCTTCATGTCCCGGAGGCCGGCCGGACCACCCTCGCGCGCGGC
>NW_005872279.1:52237-59768 GCF_000147115.1 Myotis lucifugus | reverse complement strand
TGGCACGGAATTATACGAAGTGATGCCTCTAACACCTTGTGTTAAAGGACACTCATAATAAAACAAAAGAAAACTTCCCTTGGAATACTATCGTGCAAGAAACCGGGCGAGGGGCGGGGCCTGACAGGGTATTGGGGCGTGGCCAATGGGCGGGGCCGAGGAGCTGGGCGGTGCAAGGACCCCGCGTCTTCTGGCGGGTGGTGAGCGCCCCCCTGCCAGGCGTTTGGCGGGTTGCCGCGCGGGGTCGGGGTTCCGGGGGGTGTGGAGGTCCCCTCGTGGGCATCTCGGCGTGTCCGGGAGGCGGTCCCCTTGCCTCCCCAGCTCATGCTCTCCCTGGAGGCCTGTGCGCCTTGTGCGACGACAGCGCTGCAGCCAGGTGTGACCACCAGGGGGCGCCCGAGGCTCCAGATCCACAGCCTGGCGTGGGCGCGTGGCCGAGGGGACCGCGCGGGACCGGCCTCACCGGCTCCCACGGTCTTCTCTCTTGGACACGGAATCGCCTCTCCAGGCTTTCCTCCTGCCGCTTTGGTAGCCTCCCCGCAGCCTAGCCTTCCTCCGCCGCCCCCACATCTCCCTGGGGGAGTGCATCTCAGCCCTCGCCTTCGGTCGTCATCCATGGGCGGGGGGTGCCCACGCGCTGTCTGGAGCGGGGACACGAAAACCCCCGAGACCCGAGACCCGGCGCTGTCTCTGTGCTTGCGAACAGTGGCCCCACCTTGCACATGCAAACAGAACCTCTCTGTCTCAGCTCCCAGCAAGAGGTGTCCGCCCTGGGATGGCCTGGACGCAGACGAGGCCAGCAGTTTTACTCACTTGATACCAGCGAACAGATGCCCCCACCCATCCCCAGCGTCCCGGCAGTTTTCTGCAGAAAACCACACAGCTGGTCCCCACCCTGGCCCTGCCCCGGCAACGCCAGGACCACTGGTCAGCTGTTTCCCCATTTCTGCTGCGTGAGAGGCTTCTCCTTGAACTGAACGTGTTTTCTTCTTTCTCTTCCCCATATTTCCTGCCCGTCTCCCAGAGGGTGGTTGGGGCTGGGTGTGCTGATGCATGTCATGTACCAACTGTCACGCGTCACGGGGCCGCTCTGTGGTCCTGGCACCCAGCTCAGCCCTGAGGCCTGACCTTTGGGGTATTGATCCCAAGCCAGGCAGAGCTCTGGAGGGGCCCCCACGAGCTGTGCCAATGTCCTGTCCGTTGTGCCGTCCCAGGAATGCCAAGCAGGGTCACAGGGCTCTCACTGAGAAAGGCATTTAGTCATGGGTGCCACTGGCTTCAGGGGTCTTTGGGGCTGAAGCACTGTACAGTCCACTCAGGGCTCCCTCGGGGCCAGCCCTGCAGACCCCAAGAGCAGTGGGAGGGCCAGGGAGCCCGGCCCCTGCCCCCTCTGCAGAGCCCCACCGGGCAGCATCCCGGGGGTCCTGACAAAGCTGTCGGCCTCCCACTGCCCCGGCTGGTGCCCAGGGGCCCCCAGTTGACACCCTGAGGTGGGTCCACATCTTTCAGCCACGGGAAGGCTTAGACGAGGCCTGGAAAGGCTGCAGGGAGTTGGAGTCAGAGCGTCCGCTTTTACATAGTTGAGCGAAACCTGAGCGCGTTGGGAGTTTGTGCTCCTGGACACTTGGGACAGCTCGGGGTTCCGCACACGTACACGGTCAATCTCACGAGTGAGCTCTTCGGGCGCCGAGGTTCTGTGCTCCGTTCAGACAAGCTGAAGCCCTTAAGGAGGAAGTAAAAGACCTAATTTGTAAATTCACTTCTGAACGTTGGAAATGCTTACTTGACTGAGTTTGTAGATGGGACCAAATATGATGCAGAGGCCCCTTAAGAATGACTTTAAAGCCCTAGGCAGTTTGGCTCAGTGGATAGCGCGTTGGCCTACGGACTGAAGGGTCCCAGGTTCGATTCCGGCCAAGGGCACATGCCCGGATTTTGGGCTCGATCCCCGGTAGGGGGCGTGCGGGAGTCAGTCTATCAATGATTCTCTCCCATCATTGATGTTTCTATCTCTCTCTCCCTCTCCCTTCCTCTCTGAAATCAATAAAGAGATATATATTGATAAAAACAAAAATGACTTTAAAGTCTGCGAGGCTTTCAAAGGGAATAACCGGGTTTGTAAAATGGAACTTAACACGTTAAGAAATGAGGTTTTGAATGTACAGCACCCATAAGGCCTAATTATTTAAGTTTAAGTGAAATCTGAGGGTAAGCCCCTGTCCAGGCCGAGGTCCTGGCTCTGAGCTGTGAGCCCGGCTGGCCCCCTCACACGGGTGAGGGCAGAGGGCACTAGAGGACAGAGAGGGCAGGCCGGCCTCGGGGAGCGAGCGAGGGGCCTGCAGAGACAAGCCCTCCTGCTGCAACTGGACCCTTCATAGTCGGGGTGCTGGCCGGCCGAGGGTCCCAGCCGGAGGCAGCCTCCCCAGGACGGCCCCTATGGCGCCCCTGAGTTACTACGGGAGCCCAGTGGCGTCTGTGGGCTTCCCCCCGCCGGCCAGGGCTCCTGTGGGCCCTTCCTCACTTGCTGAGCCAGCACAAGGCAGGGCCTGCCCAGCAGGGGCAGCCGTGACTTGTCCTGTGTTACCGGAGGCCTTGGCCAGGGGTGGCCCCCAGGGCCGGGCCCAGGCCACTATCACTGGCCGTGTCCTGTCACCCCTGGACCCTGACACAGTCCTGCTTCGAGGCCGGAAGCCCAGGAAGAGAAACACACACATCAGGATTTCCTGCTGCCAGCGCCCGCTGCCCGCCGCCCGACATCCTCCCTGGGCGCTGGGAGAAGCCAAGTCCGGCGAGGAGGGAGCGGGCGCGGCACGTTCCCACGTGGCGGGGCTTCCGGATGGAGCTGCAGAGCCAGCGCAGCAGATTTTCGGTCTGCGTCCCGCGTGTGGCCCCCGGCAGCCCCCCTGGCTTTGGCCGGGTGACTGTGACGGGCGTTGTGTGCTGTGGGTGTCGGTCAGCAGCCGGCAGGTGCTGGGCCTGCGGGGGGCGGGCTGTGCGCGTTTTGGTCAGTCGCGGGCTCATCTTATGCTTCTCATCTCCCCCCCCACCCAACTTAAGTGCTGTCACCGGAGGAGGGACAGCCTGTGTGTCCAAGGGACCCAAGGGGCAGCATTTCTTGGTGGCTGTAGTGGGGTGAATGGTGGACCCCAAAAGGTTGTCCCTGTCCCCAACCCCAGCTCCTGTGAGGCCACGTTGCTTGGCGAGGGGTCTCTGCAGCTGTAGCTGGGGCCTGGGATGAGGTCGCCTTGCATTTAGGACGAGCCCTGACTCCAGCGACTGGATCCTCATAGGAGAAGAGATGCAGAGCCTCGGCCCACAGACTTGATGGGGGCACCCGAGCTGGGGGGGGGGCAGAACTGGGGTCACGCAGCCCCCAGGAGCTAGAAGAGGGGCGGGAACAGTCTCCCCAGAGCCTCGGGAGCTGGCCCTGCAACACTGGGATCTCGGACTTCTGGCCCCCAGAACGGGGAGAACCAATTCTGTGGCTGTTAAGCCGCCGGTTTGTGGTCACTGGTATGGCGGCCCCAGGACGCGGCCCTGGCGGTGCCGAGGCCTGACCGTTTCCACCTTGTCTTCTCTCCCAAAGGGTTTTCTCAAGCTAATCTTTTTGTGGTTGTTGTCAATCTTCACCTGAGGATATTTTTTCCATTGATTTTTTTTTTTTTTTTTTTTAGTGAGAGTGGAAGGGAGGGAGGAAGGAAGGGATAGGGGAGCGAGAGAAACATCGACGTGAAAGAGACACATTGATTGGTTGCCTCCTGCATGTGCTCCCACGGGCCGGGAATGGAACCTGCAACCCAGGCATGTGCTCTTGAACGGGAATTGAACCCACACCCTTCGCAGGCCTTGGCCAGGGAGTTGCAGGTTCCATTCCCCGCCTGCACTAACCACTGGATGACACTGGCTAATCTTAAAATGGCATAGGTTCTGCCCTGGCCGGGTGCTCAGTTGGTTGGAGCACTGACCCCTACACCAGGAGGTTGTGGGTTTGATCCCCAGTTAGGGCATGTGTGGGAGGCAACCAACTGATGTTTCTCTCACATCTCTCTCTCTCTCTCTCTCTCTCTCTCTCTCTCTCTCAAAAATCAATAAAAATACCCAGCTGGTGTGGCTCAGAGGTTGAGCATTGACCTATGAACCAGGAGGTCATGGTTCGATTCCTGGTCAGGGCACCTGCCCGGGTTGCAGGCTCGATCCCCAGTGGGGGGTGTGCAGGAGGCAGCCAATCCATGATTCTCTCTCTTCATTGACTAGAGTTGCTTGGCCAGCTGTCCTGCCCCTGGTCAAACTCCCAGTCAAGGGGACAATTTGCATATTGGCCTTTTATTATATAGGATGTTTTTCTCTCTCTCTCTCCCTTCCTCTCTGAAATCAATAAAAATACATTAAAAAAAAAAAAAAAAGAATGTGACCTTCCTTGGAAACAGGATCGTTGCAGATTGGATGGAGATGTGTCCACAGGGCGGGCCCAGTCTAAAGTAACTCGAGTCGTTAGAAAAAGGGGAAATTGGGGCTGAGGGCCGAGCACAGAGGGAAGACGCCCGCCTCTGAGGAGAGCCGGGCCTGCCCCTCACGCAGCCCAGAGGGGCAGCCCTGGGACCCTCCAGCGCAGACACCCAGTCTCTGGCGGACACTAACATCCAAGTCCCTCTCTGCATTAGATCCAGGAGTTTCTGGCATCTCAACCCTGTTTTGTTTCGTTTTAAAACATGTTTTTATTGATGTCAGAGAGGAAGGGAGAGGGACCGAGAGAGAGAAACATCCATGGTGAGAGAGAATCATGGACTGGCTGCCTCCTGCACGCCCCACACGGGATCGAGCCCATAACCCGGGCATGTGCTCTGAAGGGGAATTTCACCGTGACCTCCTGGTTCATAGGTGGATACTCAACCACTGAGCCACACCGGCCACCCTGACTCCAGGCCCCAGGCAGTTGGTGTGGCTGCTGGGCCAGCTCAGCTGACCCAGGTGCGGCTCCCTGGGAACCCGCCCCCCACACACTCTGCAGGACTAAACGCCGCCTCCCGCAGTCAGGGGCTCTGCCTTCCCACTCTGGGTGCGACTTTGTGTTGGGACCTGACTCCCCCAGATGTCAAAGGATGGGCCGGCCGGGGGCTTTGAGGGGACTGAGTTTTCTCTTACAAAGTAACCCCTTCCTTGGGTGTCATGACCGGGTCTTCAGCTACGGAGACAACTTCATCCAATGAGGGGAGGCTGGGGGTGGGGGGAGGCGCTAGGGAAGCAGGGCATGGGGTCCTGCCCAGGGATCCTCAGTTCCCCATTTACAGCCTTGCAGCTCCCCGGGCCCCACGCGTGCCCTGCCGGCACGCCAGCTTTCCTGTAAGATGTGGGGCGGCCGCAGGCTCAAGGTCTGTGGCTGTTTTGCAACAATCCGAATCCAGCTGTGTGTGGCTTTGGGCTCAGATCCGTGGCTGCAATGACAACCGCCGGGTGAGCAGTTAGGGACCTGAGCTCCTCACTGTCCTTCTTCAGGTCCAGCTCTGCTTGAAGCCCCCGCCCCCTCCCAGAATTCTTGAATTCCTCCTGCTGCACCTGGGCCGTGGCCTGGAGGCTCTGGGCCCTGGAGACTGGCCTTCCCCAACATGTCATTCCTGGTGACCACAGGGAGCCACCAGGTGCCAAGGACTGCCACCTCCTCGTCCCTGAATAGGCCTGGGTGCTCAGGGCCTCTAGCCATCCCTGAACCAGGCCACCAACTCCAACTTTCTGGAAGGGCTGCGGTCTGACACCCATTTCAGAGATGATGGGAAGGAAGCCGTGTCACTCATAGACCCCACAGGAGGCCTGCGGCGGCTCAGGTGTTGGTAGGAGCCAAGGCACATCCAGCTAACGCCGCGGGACACCCCCAGACCCGTTGGCCAGGCTGCAGGCTTGGGGCTCCCCCGCCTTCCTTTCCTCCTTCTCCATGCAGTTGTTGGGCAAGCCCTTACCTCCCAGTGGAAAGAGATTTTGGCTCCATCCCCGCCCTTGGGAACCGGGCTGTGACTACCAGGGGCTAAAATGTAACAGATGTCCAGTTGACACAGTTAAAGAAATGCAACAGTTTCCAAACACAGTCCCAAGGGGGCCGGAGCCTGGCTGAGCAGACAGTGGTCTGGGAGGGCCCCGTGGGCAGCTGGATGGTAGTAAGTGATCTGAAGGGCTTGCCTGGGCCGACAGGTGTGGGGCTTCCTTATGGCCACCGGTGTGTCTCCTCAGGCCCTGAGATCCCCCACGCGTGCACACACACACACACACACACACACACACACCCCAGGAGGTTTGGGAAGCCCAGAATCACCCCCGAGAGGAGGTGGCCACCTGCCCAGCCCAAAGCCTCTCCTCCGAGGAGCCCTCCACCTCAGGTGGGGCCGGCACTCTGTCCGTGCCCCTTGTGAGCCTGTGGCTGTGGGGGTGGGTGGGGGTCTGCTTGCTGAGTCCCCTGGCCTCCTACTGTGGGCGTGCAGGGCCTGGGGGTCTCCCTGAAGCCCTCTGCTGGCCCAGCTCTTTTCTTTAAATTTTTTAAAAATATGCTTTTATTGATTTCAGAGAGGAAGGGAGAGGGAGGGAGAGAAACATCAATGATGAGAATCACTTATCGGCTGCCTCCTGCACACCCCACACTGGGGATTGAGCCTGAAACCCGGGCATGTGACCAGGAATAGAACCGTGACCTCCTCGTTCATAGGTCGATGCTCAACTCTGCACTGAGCCACGCCGGCTGGGCAGGCCCAGCTCTTTGGGAGGCCTTGGGAGGTGGTGAAATTGCTGTTACATAAGGATTTGGGTCTCTACAGCCTGGGTGGGGTGCCTGGTCTGTGGGAGGGGCCTGCCCCTTCCTCCTCCTGGCCGGGGTCCACCCAGGCCTGACCTCTCACCGGGAACTGAGGAAGTGAGCCAGGGTGGGACAGAGGTCTCCTGGTGGGTTGGGGCCACTTCCAGGTGCAGGGCCCAGATAAGTCCTGGTGAGAGGAGCTTCCTCTTAAAGCCATCGGCTTCACAAAAGGAGGGCTGGGCAGGGCCACCTGCTCTCCAAACGGACTCCCTGGGTGTCCGTGCCAGCCAAGGCCCCTGCCTCGCTGCGGTGTGGGCCACAGGGGCTGTCCCCTGCCTCCACCTCCCTGGGGTGCAGAGGCCATTGGCCCTGATTGGGCATTGAGGGATGGGACCGTAGCCCGGGCCCTGCAGTCACCTGCTGCTGTCATGGGTGGGGGCGAGCAGACCTTTCACCGCAGGAAGGGCTGGCTCTGCAGGGTTAGGGCGATGTGCATCAGGATCTCAAAGATCTGCACACGGGCCGGGCCAGTGTGGCTCAGTGGTTGAGCGTGGACCCACCTGGAGGTCGGTGGTTCCATTCCCGGTCAGGGGGCGTGCAGGAGGCAGCCGATCCATGTTTCTCTCTCTCTAAAATCAATATATTAAGTAAAAAAAGCTCTGCACACACACCAGCCCCGCATGCGGGCAGCAAGCAACCCGAGCCCGGGCTCCCAGCGCGCGCGCGCGTGCGCCCGCGGCGTCGGCCTGCAGGGGG
>NW_005872279.1:0-51298 GCF_000147115.1 Myotis lucifugus | reverse complement strand
CCCCGCGAGGAGAAAACTCAGCGCCCGCTTCCTGGGCTTCGCGGCCCGGGTCGAGTGGGCTCACCTCCTAGGGGTCCCCACGCGGACCCCGACACGCCTGGGCGGTGCGACGGCTCCGCTGCCCGCCCACCGGGGGCTCAGGGACTCGCGTGCCCGAGTGGGAGGACGCTCCCCAGGGGGCGGGGGGTGGGGGCGGCCCCGGTAAGTGGGGGTTCGGGGCAGAAGCCCGTGGGTCCGGAGAAGCCCTCCATTTGGTTGGAAGATGAACGCGGAGCCGGTCTCCCGAGCGTGGCCCCCCCTCCCGCTGCCTCGGTGGGAGCAGGTTCGTGACCTCGTGACCTCGGCCTCAGGCGGGCCCTCCCCGGGCTGGGACCCACCGCCCGGGTTGGGAGAAAAGCGGGGCCGGGCTGCGGGCGGGGCGTGGGGATGGGACCCCGCTCCGCCATCGGTGCCCCCGGCCGGGGCTCTGCACGTCCCTTAGACTCGAGGGGCCGTGGGTGGTCAGACACCCTCACCCACCGAGCATCAGCCTGCGGTGCTGGTCGGACGTGGCCCGAGCTCCCTGTGCCGGGCAGGGCCGGCGTCCCAGCCTGGACTCGGGGTGCCTGCCGGGTGGACCCGCTCCGCTCCATCGTCTGCTGTGTGCCGCCCTGGGGGGCAGCATCCTCGCCTCCGCCCCGGGCACCTCTGCCCTGGGTGCCTCTACCCTGGGGGGCAGCATCCTCGCCTCCACCCCGGGCACCTCTGCCCTGGGTGCCTCTGCCCTGGGGGGCAGCATCCCCGCCTCCGCCCTGGGCGCCTCCGTTGTCACCACCCAAATGCCTCCACACGTTGCCTGCGGGCCAGGTTGCCCTGGTGAGGCCCTAGAGTAGAGGCTGAGGAAGGTGTGCCTCCATAAGAAGGGGTGTCTCGTCCCTCGTGGGGGCCAGGGCCAGCTCTCGGTCCCTGAAGGACCTGTCCGACCACGCTGCCCGTCCCCCTCCTGCCCCTTCGCGCTGCGCTTCTCCCCAGCAGGGCCCTCCAGCTGCTGGTGCTGGGCCCCCCCACGTAGCTCGCCTGCAGGTGGGCCCACGTCTGTCTGGCCCGTCACTCTCCCCTGCCCGCTCGGCTCTGACATGAGACCTGTGCCGAGGAGGTGACTCTCAGGCCATGGGGTCTGAGGGCCAGCGGGGCCCACGATGTGCGTGCACAGCCGGGAGGGGGCGGGTGGCTGGAGGGGGGGACGAGAACCCGGATCAGAGCTGGTCACAGCTGGTCCCGTGCGGCAGGGAGAGGGTCTCGGTTCTGTGAGCTCACTGCGCTCTGGGGAGGGGGTCGGAGTGCCAGGCTCTGGAGGGAGGGCACCGAGCTGCCAGCAGGGGCTGGGCTCCGACTGCCTCTCACCAGCCCATGACTGCAGCCACGGCCACTGGGCCTCAGTGTCCTCAGCAGACGGCGTGGGTGCTGAACAGGCATCACTAAGGTCTCTTCCAGCTACAGTCGCAACTCCCTTCCGTCTCTCTCTCTCTCTCTCTCTCTCTCTCTCTCTTTTTTTTTAAAGGAGCTCATGAGTTGGCATCATTTAAAAACACGTTTTAATTGGTTTTTAGAGAGAGAGGAGGGGAGAGGGATAGAAACAAGGGTGAGAGAGAAACACAGTTGTCCGCCTCCTGCATGCCCCCTCCTGGGGATGGAGCCCCCAGCCCTGGGAATTGGACGGGTGACCTCCAGGCCACACTGCGGGCCCTTCTGAGCCGCTTTCCTCAGTTACCCCCCTGGAGACCTTTCAGAGCCGCCCTCACGTTCGTCTGCTTCTGGCCGACTGGCTGGGGACAGGGCACCCCCAAGCGTGGGCAGCGCTGAGTGGCGCCAGCGTTTGTGAAACGCACAGGGAGTGAGCCAGTCCAGCGCCTCCATTCGCCCACCCTTCCTGACAGGCCCCAGGGCCACTGGATCAGCTCATGTGCGCTCAGCGTGCGGGAGCTAGTGAGCTGTTCTCCTTTAATTGGTGTTAAAAAAACGCTGTTTTTATTTAGTCCCACTTTTAAAATAATTCTTTATTTTTTTATTTATTAAAAATATTTTTATTGATTTCAGAGAGGAAGGGAGAGGGAGAGAGAGAATCATTGATTGGCTGCCTCCTGCATCCCCCTACGGGGATCAAGTCTGCAACCCGGTCACGTGCCCCTGACCGGAAGTGAACACCCTTCAGTTGCTGCTCTAGCCACTGAGCCAAACCGGCTAGGGTTATAATTCTTTATTTTGAAACAAATACAGACTGATAGGCTGTTGCACAGAAATGGACAGGGCGTTGCCTTCACTCGGCCTCCCTAAGGTAGAAGTCTCCCTAACAGTACAGTTTCAACACTGGGACGCTGACACTGACACGGGCATATTCATACTTCACCAGTATTAGTGCACTGACATGCATCGTGCGTGTGTGTGTCTGTGTGTGTGTGTGTGTGTGTGTGGCGGGGGCCCATGCGCTTCATCACGTGTAGCCTTGCGTGCGTTGCATAACCCCCGCTCCATCAAGATACAGAGCTGTTTTGCATGGCAGAGCTCCTGTGCTCCCCGTGTAGCCAGACCTCCCCCAGCCACCCGTCTGTTCTCCATCCCTGCATCCCACCCCAGGGGGCTGTGCGAGGCTGTGGTGTGTCCTGTGCGATGGGCTGTTCTCACCCAGCACTGTGCCCTGAGGCCCATCCAGGCCAGCGCCCTGACTGGCATTCCCTTCAGGCCGTTGCGAGGAAGAAAGCACTGCTGAGATTGGGAGGATGACAGTTACTGCTGTTTGCTCTGACACGTGTGATATGTGGCGAAGGAGAGTCATATGCAGTTGACCCTTGAACAATGGTGGGTGTTAGAGGCGCCGACCCCCGTGCGGTTGAAAATGCGCGTCTAACTTTTGATTCCCCAGAAACTGAACCACAGCTGTCCCTCAGCATCCCAGGGGGATTGGCTCCCGGACCCATGGGTACCCAAATCCGCGGATGCTCTAGTCCCTCATGTACAACGGTGTAGATCCGGGTCTAGTCGGCCTCCACATCCGCGGATTCCCAGCTGTGGATGTGGAGCCCAGGGACACGGAGGGCCGACTGTGTACGTGTTGAGAGAAGTCCGTGTTCAGTGGATCTGCGCTTGTGTTGTTCAAGGGGCACCGGCATAACAATTAACGCTCGCCCTCTGCACTGCCAGGCCTGCAGGGAAGGGAGAAGTGATGGTCTTCATTCTTGGGAGACCAGTCCCGGTGCCAGGGGCAGACCTGCCGCTCATCCCCCCGCTAGGTGGTGTGGCCACGGTGCGGGGTCGCGCTTGGAGGCGGTTTACTTCATGCCTCCCGGCGCTCCCGCAGATGAAGGGAACAAGTGGAGGTGTAATTAGCCATTTGGCAAAACCCTGACCTCCCAGTTCCTGGAGAAAGCATGCGGTTTCGCTGCGGGCGCTGCTGACCTGGCGGAGGATCCTCAGCGCTCCGTCCCTGCGTGTCGGCTGGAACGGCTCGGTGCATTGCGTTTCAGCATGACTAAAGTTTAAAAAATGTTATTTGCTCATAGACCCATTGCATGAGTCAGACATTGGACATGGAGAAACCGAACATAAAAATTCAGATTCAGTGTAAACTTCCGTGTAAAAATTAAAGTCGGCCCTTGATTTTCCTGCGTAGTAATAACCATCAGGATCAGAATTTGCCAGTCTGCTTTGTAACTTTTGAAGTTTGAAAAAAAAAAAAAAGTAAGATTCATTTTAGTCTTGACTGTACGGTTTAAAAACGCTGACTTTTTGAAAAAGAATGCTCCTCTGGCATCTTTTCTTTTGCACTCTCATGCATAATCTGCGATTCTTAGAAGCTGATTAAGGAAGTCTGTGACGGAGAAGGGTGAGGGGGGTGGGCCCCCCGGCAGGGGAGGAAGGAAAGGTTTGGTCCAGTTGAACTCTTCTGCCCAGGCTGGTGGTTGCCGCTTCTAGGAGCGGCTGTGTGTCCTTCCCATGTCCCCCTGGCTGCTCTGAAGGGAGATAACTCTTTTGTGACAAGTGGTTATGTCCTGGCGATAAGTGTTCTCACGCTGGAGCCTTAGAATTGCTTTTCTTTCCTCTTAAAATGATTTTTACTCTTTTTTTTGGCAGCAATGTGTGTCAGGATTTTGTTTTCGCAGAGTTATTGGAAAGACCATCTTTGAGGGATTCAATGGCATGTCCTTGGCTTTTAAAGTGTCAAATAGAGTCAGACCAGAGGGGCGGGTGTGAGGGGTTTGCACCAGCGTGACTGGGGAGCGTGACTGGTTTGCGCTCCTGGGATGGGCCCTGAGCTCCTCGGGATCCTACCTGCTCGTTCCTGCAGGTTCTTGGGTGAGGCCGTCCTCCTGTAGCGCACATTTCAACACTTGGAGGGCTCCAGACACCGAGCGTCTATTTCTGTACGTCTCTGGCGGACTGGTTTGGCCAAGAGGCTGGCCCTGCGCTGCCCCACAGCTCTGTGTGGCCGCCCTGGCCGTGCGGTGTTCACCAGGTGCTTCCAGGATGCGCGGTGGTGGCCACACACTGTGCTTCCTCCGAGAGCCTGAGCGTGTGGAATTCTGGGACAGTTGGGCTTAGGTTTTGGATCTGGAATGCTCCTGGGCCTGTTATGTGACCTGCTGTGTGGGGTTCAGAGAAGTGTCCCCCTGAGGAGCTCAGACGTGCACTCACCTTGATGGAGCACCTCCTGAACACACAGGAGAGGAAGAGGCACCAGGTGGACGCGGTGGGCCCTGGCCCCCGGGGTTCTCTGGTTTAGAGGTGGGCAGGTCCTAGAGGGAGGGCAGAGGGAATGAGGGAGGCGGTCCCAAGTCAGACCTTGGAGTGCTTCCTGTTGGCCTGTGGCCTTTAGTCTTTTTCTGTGGAAGTGTGTCTACCCCCTCCTACCCCATCCGGTGTGATGACACGCACGCAGGGCACACAGGCACAGCCCTGGGGTCTCGCCCTCACTGGTCAGCACGGTCGGGCCTGACCGAAGAGCAGTACGCTTCATCGTGAACCCGGGGTGGGGGTGGGGGTGAGGGGAAGCGGTCAGCCACAGAGGGCGGGGCATGGAGCACGTTAACGGAGGTTCCCAGCTTCACATGAACGGATGCTACTCACAGGCAAACAGAGGGCAACTGGTGGCCAAGACTCCATGGCCGAGCTGTACGTACCTGCCGGTCCCGCGTTCGCCTTCTTCCCGTCTTCCCGACCTCGGTGTGAAAGCTGACATGGCTGAAATGTCATGAGATGCAGCGTGTGCCGTCGTGTTGAGGAGACTTTCTGGCCAGAAGTTCAAGCGGTGCTCCCCGTGGAGGTGGGCGCTGAGGCTGAGCTAGAACGGGCTCCTGTGCTGCGGTCCAGGGGCTGGAGGGTTCGGCCCAGAGGCAGGAAGTGGCCTGTTCTCCACCGGAGACTGAGTTGGGAAGAGGACCCGAGTGTGGCGACAGTGAGGGCACGTGGGGGAAAGGGAGGCGAGTCCTAGCCTTGCCCAGCGTGCTGCCGTGTCCACCGGTGCAGTTGACTCTGGTCCCACCTGCCTCCACACATCGCTTCCTGCCAACCCTTCATCGTTTTCCTTCAGCGTTGTTGGCAGAGAGGAGCGAGGTGGGGCACCGTCACCCAGGAATGAGAGTGTAGTGGGTCAGGGAGCTGCTGGGTGGGTCCAGTGCCTCTTCGGTGGGGGTGGGTTCGGCAGATTGAAGAAGGGCAGGGAGGCCTGGCCGGGTGGCTCAGTGGGTTAGGGCACATACAAGAAGCAACCAATGGATGCGTGAATCAGCGCAAAAACAAGTCAGCGTTTCTCTCTCTCTCTCTCTCAAAAAAAAAAATTTTTTTTTAAAAGAAACAAAGAAGGGCAGGGATGTGTCCACACCCACCCTGGGCCCCAGACGGACAGGATCGCCTTGGCCGCGAGGCCGAGACCTTCTCCCCGCGCATTCGGTGGAGCTCCCTCAGCCTCCTGCGCCTCAGAGCTGCTGGCTGTGCTGGCTGTGGTCACACTCCCCCAGGGGTGCGGACAGCCCCTGGTTCAGTCCCCTCTCCCACCTTTGCCCGCTGGGGCCTGCAGAGCCTGAGGTCTCAGCCCAGTGAGGTGGTGGTGCACCGTCCTGGTCCTCGGAGTTGGGACGCTGACCTTCCTTCCCACGGCCGTGAGGTGTGCCTGCGGGTGGCTGAAAGGAGGCCCGCATCCCGGGGGGCCGCCTGGTGTTTGTTTCGTCCTGTCGGGTGCTTTTCTTACTTTAAAATCCTTCTGGGGGCGACCAGGGCTCTACTCAGAGGGGGTGCCTGGAGCACTTAGCCCCCTGAGGCTGCTTGGGGGTTTAGGTTTGCATTTTCTGTGGCCAGCCCTCCTCCATGGGATGTGGTTGAGAGAGCAGCTTGGAAAGCACTAAAAACAACACTGAATTGATGTTGACTGTCTTTTAAAATAGCCAATAGAGAATCATAGCAAGAAAATGACTATTTTGGAACATTTTTGAATTGCATTTATTGCTCTTGAAAAATACAGTTCTGTAGTTTTTTCTCTCTTTTTAAAAATTGATTTTTAGAGAAAAGGGAGAGGGTTAGAGAGAGAAATATCAATGAAAGAAAGATGATCAATCAGTTGCCCGCTGCATGCTCTAACCACTGAGCCACCGGCCAGGGCGGAAACCACCGTTTCATCTCGTCTGTGCAGGTTTCTCGTTGCCTGAGGTGGGAGGGTCAGTCCTGTGGTTACACTGGCTTCTGAGGAGCGTCTGGGCTGGTGTTAGAGCAGGAGACAGGCGGTCACTGTGGCGTGAGTGCGGGTCACCACCAGGTGGTCACACTGCCACACGGCTCCTTCCTGTGGGCAGGTGTGCTCCCGGCACCAGCCCTTCCTGTATGAACCTGAGCTGCATGGGACATTTGACATTAGTATTTGGTTCTCCTCTCTACCGACCGGGAAACTGAGGCGCAGGAGCCCAAGGCCACCTGACTGCCTAGGAGTGGTAGAGCCCATGGAGACCCACGTCTCTCGGAACCACATTGCTGGGCTAGTCTGCAGAGGGGCCAGCGGTGGGTCGGGGAGGACTGAGCTGGAGAACCTGATGTGGGGGTTAATGGGGATGACTGGGAACCGGGAGTCTCACCGCACTGAGTTTTGCTGTAGAGCAGTGGTTCTCAACCTTGGCTGCACGTTAGAATCACCTGGGAATCTTTTTAAAATCCTGATTTCCGGGCCTCATCCTCCGGAAATTCTGTTTCTTTGTTATGGGGTGGGGCCACAACATTAGTAACAAAGAAACAGAATTTCCGGAGGATGAGGCCCAGAAATCAGGATTTTAAAAAGATTCCCAGGTGATTCTAACGTGCAGCCAAGGTTGAGAACCACTGCTGTAGAGGAAAGAGGAGCTGCTGACCGCTGAGGGCACAGGGTGTGGCTCTCTGTGGCCCCAGCAAACCAGGCAGCGCTGCGCTCTGTCGAGCAGGTGGGAGCCGCCCACTGGGCCCAGCAGGACCTGAGCCCATCCCTCTGGAGACTTGGGTGTGGCTTCCGCCCAGTCCCTGCTCCCAGCGCAGACGGGCCACATTCCTTCTCAGGCCCCCAAGGCCCCTCCAGTGAACCCCCTTCAAGCCATGGATTTCTGACATGTCAGCCACATCCCCTGCCTCCAGGCAGAGTTCCCTGTAGGTAAGGGCTCATCTGATTAGACCAGGCCGGCCCACGCCCACGAGACCAGCTGACTCCCTGCTTTAGTCACCTTGCAGGGCTCCTGTTGCCCTGGCAGGTAACTCACAGGATCCTTGCCTTAAGGTTAATTCACTCTTCAACAAGCTTCCTGAGCGCTGAAAACAGCGAAGCAGCAAGGATACCCTCACGTGTCTTACCTTGAGTGAGGAAAGGAAAGTGAACAGTGTAACAGAGGACCTTCCAAACGACATTCAGAGGAAACAAAGCAGGGAAGGGGTGTGCCGGGCCCTGCAGTGCTGGCCGCTGGGTAGGGAGGCCGGTGTGGCTGCAGCAGGAGTTGGGAGAGACCTGGGTGGAGGGGAGAGGCAGGAGCCAGTGGAGGGTGAGCAGGGGGGCTTAGCCTCAGAAGGGTCCTCTCACGGCCGCAGTGTTGAGGGCAGGGGAGAGGAGGGAAGGTAGGAGGCGAGTCAGGAGGTCTGAACCAGGTGAGAAAGGTGAGGACTCCTGGGAAGTGGGGGACTAGAGCCCGTTTGCAGGCTGATGAGGAGAAGGGCCAGGAGGAAGTGGAGGGTGAGAGGCAGAGGGGCAGGTGGAGGTGGGAGGAGGGAGCACGGTCCCAGCTGCCAGTAAGGGGCGAGGTGGAGAAGCAGATAGGCGAGCTGGTGGGCCTCCCTGGCTGCAGGTGTGAGGCCAGCCTGGACTGGGGGTGTGGGTTCCCAGGCGCCTCGCTGTGCAGGCTCAGGTGCCAGCTGGCCAAGAGCTGCGTTTGGCGGGGAGGGGTTCGCTCAGCAGGTGCAGTGATGGAGGAGGAGGGGCGGGCTGATGATGTGCTGGGGCTGAAGCTGGCCAAGAGGACGGGAGGGGGAGACATGGTGGGTCGTGGGTCCTGGGGGCAGTGGGTGTTGGGAGTTTGCACCTGGTGGAGGAGCTGAGAGGTCGGGGCTGGTGGGCGCCTGCATTGGAGTGTGCGGGGGTGACTGTTGGAGGGGCCGGGGTGGGGACCGGACCACCTGAGGAGCCGTGGTTGGCGGTGGGGGGGTGGTCATGTGCCGGAGTATTTATCACGAAGGGTGGGGAGAGGGGTGCTGTAGTAGTAACTGGGCAGGTCTTCCCAGTTGTACGCATTTTTGTCCTTTTGTTGTTCTAGTCTTGTCCCCAATTAAATGTTTTAAAAAATGTAAAATCTGAGAATGTAGTTTAAGCATTTGACTGAACACATGACCCTCCTCGTCCCATCCTGGCCCTCAGAGTCAGTCATTCTCATTTTATAGCCCTTTCTTCTCTCATCTTTAAGATGTGATTGCTTACCAATTCTGAGTCACATGTTCATATGGCCGATGAGTGTCCCCCCTAATCATGGTTTATTGATTTCGTGCTGTGGAAGATGAGGCTGTAACTTACCTGAGCTTCCTTCTCCCGTTCTCTAATGCAGGGGTGGGGAACATCCGGCCCGGGGGCTGTAGAAGGTCCGCAAAACCAGCCCTGCCAAGGCATTGGGGGGAGTTAATTACATGGTGGACGTTCTATAGCAGGCTCATGTGTAAGTTGGTAATTTTGTGTGGCCCGTGAATGATGTCATAACTATCCAAATGGCCCTTGGCAGGAAAAAGGTCCCCCACCCCTGCTCTGATATGTTGCAGTATTTGATCGCATTAATGAATAGCATTTAATTCGTGTCTGAAAATACTCTTCTCAGCCGAGAAGGGCTCAACTTTTAATTTCTTGGAGTTAGCTGTTGCCTTTGCTTGGTTACTTTTTGAGGCACCTGTTGCCCTGCGGCCCCGTTTTGGGACGTGACTGTGACAGCCTCTGTGTGGGGGGACAGCCAGGCAGCCTCAGTCCCCACCCTGGTGGGCACGCCCTGCTGGATGGGCTGCTCTGGGACTTCCGGCCACCGTGGAGGGTCTCGCTTCTGGCTGGACCTTTTCTTTGGGGGAACCCAGTTGTCTGTGCTCTGGGCCTGGGTGCGTCTGTACTCAGTGGGGGTGGATGTCCTGGTGCAGCTGAGAAAGATGATGCAGGAGCTGAAACAGTTTTGAGATTTTGCATTTTTGAAAGTATTTATTACTTTCACACTTGATTGGCTGGGGTAGAAGTCCAGGCTGGGAGCGGCTCTCCCTGGCCCAGTGGTCTGGATGCGAGGACGCTGTGCCCAGGCGTGGCCAGGGCGGCCACACTCACTCTGGAAACTCGTGCTCTGGGTTTGGGTTGTTTTTTGACAATTTCCTTTCACCTGCTCTTGTTCAGTAATCTGCTAATAGTAGACATTCGGGCCTCTTGCCTTACATTTTCTGAACGTTTTCTCTCATTTCTCATTCCTCTGTCTTTGTGGTGCTCTGTTTCCTGAGGCTCAGCTTGGTCCTCTGGCCCTGGTTTTGGAGTTTGGATTTCTGCTCTCACTTTCAATTCGAGGGCTTCCTTACTGTCCGAGGCTCCTTCTTCGGTGGCATCTGGCCCTTAAAGCCGTGTCTTCTCTTGTTCTTGTCAGAGCGCTGGCTGTTTTGGAGTGTCCTCTTCTCATGGCCTCTGTGGGGACCCTCTCTTAGGCTTGTTGTGGTCTCTGGCTCATGCGGAGGGCCCTTCTGGACGCCCGTTGGTTGGTGTCCGTCCACTAATAGGTGCCAGCATGGCCAGCATGGGCAGGGCTCCGGCAGGGCTCCCGGCACGGTGCCAGCGGAGGGTCCCTGCAGCCATCCTCGGAGCAGCCCCAGTCTCGCCTGGTTGGGGAGGTGGGTCAGCCTGCTGCTGTTCTCGAGGGGTGTCTCCATCAGCGAGCCCGCATGCGGCGTGCTTTCCCAGGTGCGTTGCCTTGCGCCCAGCCCGGCACCCGGTCTCACTGGGCTTGGCACGTCTGTGTTCCTGCTGGGGTTGGGGCCTGGCTCAGGGTCTGGGGCGGGACCTGCTGCTCCTTTCATGGATGTCCAGCCTCTGCTCCTGACGCTGCTCCTCAGGCACCTGGCACCTCCAGTTCCCCATCCCTTCAGGCCTCTGTCCCACCCCTCTTCCCCCCGCAGGCAGCTGGGTCCCAGTTAGGCTGAGTCACTTATCGCATGACCAGCTCTGTCCAGTGTCCAAAGTTGTGATACAGTCTTCTCCTTTTCAATATGGTTTTGACTAATTTTCTATATTACACACACACACACACACACACACACACACACACACACACGCGCACGCCTTCATGACCATAAGGCCATTGCTTATACTTTGGATTAATCACTGCGTGAGAGAAGGCCTTGGGAAAGAATAATTTAACTTTTTGTACTTTTTCTTTTTAGTTTTAAATGAAGTAATAACACAATCTAATTTGGACAGCAGTTCTCATTGTAGAGCTTGTTCGTGTGTTTCTAATGGAATTTTAAAGAGAACGTGGGATTCTGGGGCATTTTCTCTGGGTCTTACCTGAAGCAAGCACGCGGAGGCTTCGTTTCCCGCTGCGCAGAGCGGGGCCTGCTCCTATGGGGGAGTGCGAGTCTCTGAAACCCAGGACTCAGAGCGAGGAGGTGGGCGCCGGAGGGCTTGTCTCCTACACGCCATCTGGGCGGCCAGCAGTTGCTTGCCGGTAACGGGATGCAGTGAGTGGAAGTTTCTTTGTGGTTGCCCAGTATCGATCGCCGCTGTTGGTAATGAGTCACCAGAGGAGTTTGGATATCTAAATTGCCAGAGTTACTTTAGACCCTGAACTTCAACTTTTAAAAATAGAAACGTCCTTTAGAACGTGCTTCCTGGTGGACAGGACGAGGGACCCCAGGAGGCCTCTGAGGGTGCTGCCTGGGACCCACCTTCTGAGGGGAGAAACTGGGTGGCGAAGAGCTGGTTCTGCTCAGGACGTGGGGCCAGTGCAGTTGGAGTGCAGGGGTGGGGGGTGGGGGTGGGGGCGGGGGTGGGGGCAGGGCAGACACGGAGTCAGACTTCTGGGCTCTCAGGCCTGGCAGCGAGCCTGCGCTTCTCTGAGGGAGTGACAGCCCTGATTATATGTAAAGGATGCTTGGCTTCTCTGCAGGGAGTAGTAGGGGAGTAGTAAGGGAGGCCGGAGTGGAAGGGGAGGCTGCTACAGTCTAGATAAGAGGTGTTGGTGACAGTGGAGGTGGTGGGGGTGGAGCAGTCACTCGGAGGAAGGATGGGCGAGGCTTCTGACAGGTGGCCGGGAGGAGCTCAGAGGCGCTGTGTGGATTAAAGAGCAGAGATTGGCAGAATGGATTTAAAAAACACATGATCCAACTATATACTGTGTTTAAGAGGCACTATAGATTAAAAGACACAAATAAAAGATACCAGAAGAGAGCCGAGCGGCTGTGTTAATATCAGACAAAGTAGACTTTAAGGCAAAAATTATTTTTAGGGACATAGAAGAACATTTTATTTTACTTTTTAAATGTATTTTTATTTATTTTAGATCGGGAGGGGGAGAGAGAGAGACATCAATGATGAGAGAGAATCATGGATCGGCTGTCTCCTGCATGCCTCCCAATGGGGATCGAGCCCACAACCTGGACATGTGCCCTGATGGGGAAGCAAACTGTGACCTCCTGGTTCATAGGTTGATGCTCAACCACTGAGCCATGCCAGCCAGGCTAGAAGAACATTTTATAATGATTAAGGGTCAACCCCTTGAGATTATAGGCATATCTACACCTAATAACAGTCACTGTATACATGGAGAAGGGAGCAATAGACAATCTGGTGATGGTGGGAGACCTTAACCCCCTATTTTCAGAAGTCGGTACCACATTTAGACAGGTTAGCAGTCAGTGGAAGACACACCTGTAGGCCAGCTGGGCTCCCAGACACCCACAGACTCTCCCCTTCCCAAGGAGAGAAGGTGTCCTCTCAGTGCACAGGAATGCCCTGCGGGATAGGCCAGACGCTGGGCCTGAGTCTCAACACATTTCACAGGGCTGAATGCACACAAAGTCTATTCTGCAACCACAGGAAGAGTGAGAAGCCAGGAGCCAGGAGGACATTCCCAAACCTGGACATTAAACAGCCTCCGATATAACCAGTGGGGCAAAGAAGGGAGATTAAAAACATACTTTGAGAGAATGAAAATAAAAATAGACCCAAACTGACCAAGAGAAGAGAGAAAAGGCTTAGATGACTACAATCAGGAGAGAGAAGGGACTTTATTAGTGAATTTGCAGAAATAAAAAGGAGTATAACGGAGTATCATGAATAGTAATTGTGTGCCAAAAATTAGCTAACTTAGATAAGATGGAGAAATTCCTGGAAAGACATAAACAAAACTGACTAAAGAAAAATAAATCTGAACAGGCTGATAACAAGAAAAGAGATTGAATTATTAATTTAAAAACTTTCCACAAGAACAAACCCTGGCCCAGATGGCTTCATGCATGAATTCTACCAAACACTTCAATGATCAGTTCCAATCTTTACAAACTTTGAAAAATAGAAGAGGAGAGAATGCTTCCCAGCTCATCCTGGGAGGCCAGTGTCCCCAACACCAAAGCCAGAAAGAGACATCGCAGCCGGAAGACCAAAGGCCAGCTTCTCTGTGAAGGCAGACGCTCAGCCTCAGTGCAGTGTCCGGGCGGCTGTTCCTGGTGTAAGGACACAGGGATTGATGGGAGAGGATTGAGAGTACAGAAATAAACCTTAACACGTGCTGCAAGTCACTAAGCATCCGAGAGATGCAAATCAAAACGACAATGCGGTACCATCTCACACCTGTCAGAATGGCTGTCATCAACAAATCAACAAACGACAAGTGCTGGCGAGGATGTGGAGAAAAAGGAACCCTCTTGCACTGCTGGTGGGAATGCAGACTGGTGCAGCCACTGTGGAGAACGGTATAGAGTTTCCTCAAAAAACTAAAAATGGAACTCCCATTTGACCCAGTGATCCCACTTCTAGGAATATATCCCAAGAAAACAGAAACCTCGATCAGAAAGGATATATGCATCCATATGTTCATAGCAGCACAATTCACCATAGCTAAGATTTGGAAACAGCCTAAGTGCTCATCAGCAGAGTGAATTAGAAAACTGTGGTACATCTACACGATGGAATACTACGCTGTGGTAAAAAAGAAGGAATTCTTAACATTTACAACAGCATGGATGGAACTGGAAAGCATTATGCTAAGTGAAATAAGCCAGTCGAAGAAAGGTAAATATCACATGATCTCACTCATTTGTGGAATATAATGAACAACATAAACTGATGAACAAAAACAGATCCAGAGACAGAGAAGCATTGATCAGACTGTCAGACCTCAGAGGGAAGGCAGGGGAGGGTGGTGGAAGGGGGAGAGATCAACCAAGAGACTTGTATGCATGCATATAAGCCTAACCAATGGACACAGACACCAGGGGGGTTGAGGGCATGAGTGGGGGTGGGGTGGGGGGCAATGGGGGGATAAGGACACATATGTAATACCTTAATCAATAAAGAAAAAAAATTAAAAAGAAAAAAAACACTTTACATTTTAATCAGTTACTTTTATTAAAATATATTTTTATTGATTTCAGAGAGGAAGGGAGAGGGAAAGAGAGATAGAAACATCATTGATGAGAGAGAATCATGGATCGGCTGCCTCCTGCATGCCTCACACTGGGGATCGAGCCCACAACCCAGGCATGTGCCCTGACCTGGAAACGAACCCTGACCTCCTGGTTCATGGGTTGACGCTCAACACCTGAGCCCCGCTGGCCGGGCTCAGTCAGTTGATTTTTGACCAGAGTGCCAAGGCAATCCGGTGGGGAAAAGAGTAGTTTTTTAAGCCAATGGTGCTGGCGTGACTGCGTAAACCACATGCAAAAGGCTGGAATGACCCTGCCCCACAGCACGCTCAGAGTTGACTCAGGGTGTCAGCCCAGTGCAGAAGCTGAGGCCATGGGACCAGGAACAGGAGTAAGTCTTTGTGAGCTTGAGGAATGGCTTCTTAGATGCGACAGAGGACAAGTGACAAGAATGGTGCCTTGACTTCCTCAAAACCAAAAACATGAAGAGACAACTCAAGAATGAAAGTATTTGAAAGGGCTGTATTCAGAATATTGAATTAAAAAGTGGACAAAGTATTTGAATTTGTTTCTCGAAAGTAGATACACAAATATCCAGTGAGCACATTAAAAGCCATCAGGCAAATGCAGATCAAAACCACGATGAGATGCGGCCTCCCCCACCGGGATGGCGGTGCTGGAGGGACCGCAGTGACAAGTGTGGAGAACGGGGCCGCCCTTCAGGAGAGCAGCTGTCACCCCTCAAACGGGAACACAGTGACCGTGTGGCCCAGCAGTGCTGCTCCCGGGTGTGTCCACCCAAGAGAAACAAGAACGTGTTCACAGAAACTGGCCCGTAAACGTCCATAGCAACATTATTCATAGCAGCCAGAGAGGGGAAATGGCCCCGTCCGTCACGGAGGGTGTGGCATGTCCACATAATGCGACGTTCTTCAGCAAAGGGACGGCGCACTGGTCCTTCCTGCCGTGAACCAGTGAGGTGAAAGGAGCCTCAGAAAGGACCCTGGGAGACTTTGGGGGCGGGGGGTGCAGCCGGGCCTGGGAGAGCCGAGGGGCTGCTGAGTGCTGCTGCCGGGCCCGCTCTCCCCGGGGTGACGCAGTTTTTACAGGACTGAGCGTGGTGGTGGAGGCACGGCTCTGAATGTCCCATAGCCCGTGAACCGTGTGCTTTGAGTGAGCGGGTCGTGTGATGTGAGTATGTCCCAGCACAGCCGATGAGAGCCCGGGCATGGGTCGGGGTGGCGCGTGACCTCGCCTCTGGCGTGAGCCCTCTGACTCGGAGAGCAGGTAGTCCAGTTGGGGAGTCTGCTCCAAGGCCCGTTTCTCGCGCTTTCCGGGAAAGGTGAGTGTCCTGTGCCACCACTTGGCGTGTGCTTTTTGCTTGTTCGGCTGGGTCCTCCTCACGCCCACTGATGGAGAAGCCGAGGCACAGAGAGGTGGCGTTGATGCCCAGGGTCAGTGCCGCCCGAGACCAGGCAGGCGGTGTGTCCTGGCTCAGTTGACCACTGTGCTGCCCGCCCTCAGTATAATGTTAGCAATATCTTCCTTCATAAACGCCCTTTTGGTCAATTAGGGCTTTTGATGTACTCAGTGAATTCATTTTATACAAAGATTAAGTCTTTCTTTAGACCGAACTTTACTGTAAATTTCGGACTTAGTACTTTAACCTGGGTGATAGGCTCCTGCCCTCGGTGCTTCCAGGATATGAGACGGTCTGTTGGCTGGTTCAGCGCAAATCAGGAGGAAGCATTGGCTAGCGGGACGGCTGTTCTGAAACCCCAGGAGCTGTTAGCAAGTCCCGTGCCTAGGCTGCATTCTCCGCTGCTTGCTGGGCGCACGGGTGGCTTGTTCTGGGCAGAGGTTGCGGCTAGTCCAGGTTACTCATTAGCCAGCAGATCCCAAGTCCATCCTGGGATGCCTGTTATGAGCTTGGCGTCTTGAGCGGCCGACCGACCTGCCACATTTGAGATAGAGATGGTGCGGGGTGGCACAGAGGTCAGACTGCAAGCCTGGTGAGGCCTGGCCCAGTGCCGGTTGATTCCTGAAGTCCGCAGAGGGCAGTAAACCCTGTGCCTCCCCAGAGCAAGTTCTTTATCTGAAAATGTGAGCTTCCTGCTGGAGCCGCTCCCAATAGTGTGGGTGGCCGAGTTGTGTGAGCCCTCTGTCTGGGAGGAGAGCAGCTGGAGTGAGCATGCGCTGGCGCCCTGAAGCCCACCAGCCGTGCCCAGGCTGCCCTCGCCCCGCGGGATGGCGGCCTCCTAACGTTGTGATTCCATGTGTCGATCTGTGGGTTGCCAGTCACCCCCGCCACACTGGGCTTCCTTTACCACCTCCCCTTGGAGCGCTGCCTGTGACCAGTGTAGCACTTTGCTCCCACGGAATTCCCCTCGGGCGCTTGCAGGGTTTGACACTTGGGAGTAGCCTTGCTGCCTGGACTAAAAGGAGAGAAACCATCCAGTTACAGGCTCATGTTTGTGAGCTGGTCCTCCTGATCCTCATGCTGCTATTGCCACCATGAGGAGAGGGCATGGAGGTGACAGCCCAGTTAGTGGACATACCAGAGAGAAGCACGACACAGATTCCTGTGCACCTGTGAGAAGCACACACACACAGGCACACACAGACACAGACGCGCACAGGAGCACACAGAGGCATACACAGGCGCACACATAGAAGAACTCAGAGGTGCACATGCACACATGGCACACATAGTGTGCACACAGGTGCACACTGGCACACACACAGGCACACAGACATAGGCATGCACACAGAGGCATGCAGGCCCGCACACAGGTGCACCGAGGCACACAGGTACACACAGGCACACACAGGTACATACACAGAGGCACACAGAGGTGCACACAGGCACACACAGAGGCACACAGACATAGCCATGCACACAGAGGCACACAGGCACACACAGAGGCACATATACATAGGCATGTACACAGAGGCACACAGGCACGCACATAGGGCACACACACAGGTGCACCAAGGCACACAGGTACACACAGGCAACACACAGGTACATACACAGAGGTACACAGAGGTGCACACAGGCACACACAGAGGCACACAGACATAGCCATGCACACAGAGGCACACAGGCACACACAGAGGCACGTACACATAGGCATGCACACACAGGCACACACAGGTACATACACAGAGGCACACAGAGGTGCACACAGGCACACACAGAAGCATACAGACATAGCCATGCACACAGGCACACAGGCATACACAGAGGCACGTACACATAGGCATGCACACAGGGGCACACAGGCACGCACATAGGCACACACACAGGTGCACCGAGGCACACAGGTACACACAGGCACACACAGGCACACACAGGTACATACACAGTGGCACACAGAGGTGCACACAGGCGCACACACATGCATGCCCTCCTGTGCACAGTGCTTTGTCCACACTCCATGCAGGCTGTGAAGGCACGCATGTGTTTGTTGAATTAAGGCCAACCTAGCAGTAGGCCAGGGTGGAGGCAGAGCTCGACGGCCACTGTGTCCTGGAGAATCCCCGGTGCACAGGCGGCGAGCTCAGCGTGTGTAGGTTGGTGGGCTTCATCAGGAGAGACCATCGGAAGCCTACAGTAGGCGGAGTTCATACCTTAAATATGACCTGCACCGTCAGGCTCGCTGGGGGTAAACGATGAGCTGGGAAAAGCCCAGCAGGTGTTTGCGTGCTTCTCGTTCCAAAAGGGGGAAAACAGTGAACGAACGCTGGCGTTCAGGAGCTTGCCCGCCTGGACCCGAGGCCCGGCCCCGCTGCCACTGGCCCTGGTCGAGGCAGCTTGCTTTGCTCATCAGGCTTCTGAAAGCAGCGATTCTGCCTTTAACGTTCCGTGTCCGTCTCACCAGGGAACGGGTGTGTGTGGAGAAGGCAGTTAAAGAAACACATTTGTGTTCTTTTTTAGGCAAAAGTAAAGAAGCAGAAATAAAGAGAATAAACAAGGAGCTGGCAAACATTCGGTCAAAATTTAAAGGTAAGTGTGTGGGAGCCCTTCTGTGAATGCTCTATTGTGCACTTATGTAGGAGGGACGCAGTCTTTTTTTTTCCACTTCAAACCAAAGCTAAGGTTTTAGTACCGTTGCTCTCGTGCTGTTAGAAGTTAAGCATGTTTGAAGTCAGGCCACCGGTTATTCCCGACCTGTTAGACGTTTGTGTAGTCGACCAGACAGCGTGGCCCCTTCCCAGGCCCCTAGCTCTTCCCGGAGCTGGGGGGACGCTCATCCGTGCCCCAAGCATGCGAGCCTGCCGACCCCGCAGACCCCACAGACCCCGCATGGGCTCGGAGTGGGAGCCTCAGATGAAGACCTGCATCCGAGGCCACTGGTTCCTCGTTCGGAGTTTCGTCAAGTGACCCGAGCACTTCCCCTGCCAAAGCGTGTGCTGCCATGTTGATGACGCTACCTGATACACTCAGGTTGTGGGGACACACTTCCCCGAGCACCCACCTCATTTTGAAGAAGGTGGTGTCGATTTTCAGCTTTAAGGACTTGTGAAGCCTTAAGCCTGTAAGCCTTAGTTTCCAGTTAACTTGACAGGTTGGGGGCCTGGTTCCAGTCTCTGGGAGACTTTGGAGCCCGGCTGGCGTCGCCCAGGGACCATGGTGCAGGCGGGCTGGGGCCAACCCAGGCCCCCGGCACAGGAGACAGGATTGCTTGGCGGTGGCTCCCTGTGCTGCCAGGTGATGGGGAAGCTAGCGGGGCTCGGGGGTTACTGACTGAGGTGCCCGCTGACCCTGGGGGGTACTGTGCTGCCAGGTGATGGGGAAGCTAGCAGAGCTCGGGAGTTACTGACTGAGGTGCCCGCTGACCCCGGGGAGTCCCGTGCTGTGATACTTCCCGCCGGGCCCAAGGCTGCTCTCGGTCCATGGAGCTCCTGAGATCTGACCCCGGGGAGTCCCGTGCTGTGATACTTCCCGCCGGGCCCAAGGCTGCTCTCGGTCCATGGAGCTCCTGAGATCGTATGTGAAATGGTTTGCTTATGTGTGTATTTATGAGGGAGATGTCTGTAACTTTCATTGCTTAAAATTTTTTTATTTATCTTTTTTTTATTAAGACTTCATTTTTTCAAAGCAGTTTATGCTCCCAGCAAAATTAAGAGGACAGTACAGAGATTTCCCAGGTACACCTGCCCCCCCTCCCCAGCCAGCCTCCCCCCATGGACGTCCCCACCAGACGGTGACTTCCTTTCAGTCATGAGCCTGCACTGCCCGTCATCAGCACCCAGAGCCCACAGAGCATCAGGGTTCATCGTGCTGTTGGACATTCTGTGGGTTTGTGTCCACCTTTTAGTACTGCTGCCCTGACAAGCCGTGCCCACCCCTGCAGCCCTGAGCTGCTCCGCCCCCACAACTCCACCTTTTCCAGAGCATCAGAGTCGGAGTCACAGACGGCTTCTGTCATGGCCTCTGTCACTCAGTCACATGCATCTAAGCTCCCTCCGGGTCTTTTCCTGACCTGATAGCTCATTTGTTTTTAGCGCTGAATGCCATCCCACTGTCCGATGGGCCCCATTTATTTACCCATCGCCTCCGGAAGGCCATCGCGGTTGCTCCAGGCCTTGGCGGTGATGATAAAGCAGCTGTAAGCATCCATGTGCAGGCTGTTTGTGGGCATGAATTTTCAGCTCCTTTGGGTAAATACCAAGGAGCACAATTGCTGGGTCCGACGGCGAGAAACCACCACCTGCCTGGCCAGGCGTCTGCACCATCTGCGTCCCCCGCACAGAGCCATCCCGCTGCCCCGCGCCCGCCCCGCATGGGGGTGTCAGTGCTGGATTCTGGCCGACGGGTGGGTGTGCAGAGGTGTCCCGTCATCTTAATTGGCATTTCCCAGGCGACGGACGCTGTGGAGCAGCTCTGTGCTCACCGGCCTCCTGTGCGTCTCTGGGGTGGCACTGACGGCTCCCACTGCTTCCTGAAGGGAGGGACTGTCACTGGTGGCAAGGTCTCTGCTCTGAGGCTTAGGAGCTGTGTCACCTTGTCAAGTCCCTTAACCCTTGGTGCCTCTTTTCCAAGCTGTGAAATGGGACACTGATGCCCTTGGTGGGTTGTCCGTGAGCAGACCCTCGATGGGATCGCAGGACTAGTGAAAGTGCAGGGGGAGGCCCGTGGGTGGGGGCGGGAGGCAGCAGGCGGAGATGTACCAGTGTCCGTCTGTGCCGTGCAGTCGGGCATTGGGTGGGAACGTGGGAACAGCGAGTCCCTCGGCCACGCCATCACTTAGTCGTGGCTGGAAAGCCCAGGAAGGCAGACCGCCAGCAGGCCAGTCAGCTCACCACTGAAGGGAGGGCCATGCCTGCTGCCCAGATGGTCTGCGTGTGGACGCACGTAGACGCCTGTTTAGGACGGGAGTCCTGATACCTGTTAATCATGTTGTTATGGAAAGTCCCTGGCCCTTCAGATGGTGACTCTCCCAACCGTCCATACAGATGCTTTGGGACAACACGATTGTATTGTTTCCTCCGCCTTCACGCCTCTCTAAGCCCAGCCGCCTGCGTAGAGAGGAGGCTGCCCCCTGTCGGTTAACCAGTTGGTGTTAACTGAGCTCGCGTGCGCCCTGACTAGTAGCAAACATGAGAACACCAGCCCTGTCTGCAGAGTGTGCTCTGGGGACTTGCACCCCTTATGGCAGGTTAGATGGTCTGGATCCGTGCTGTCCCTAGAAATTCTGTGCAGGTCACACGCAGACACGCGCAAATGTCCCAGGACTCTCGGTAAAGACGGAAGGGAAGGCAGTGAGCTTTCATGCATTTGGCCCAGCGGCACACCTGAAGCCCCTGCAGCGCGAACCGATGGGCAAGG
Organism: Myotis lucifugus; assembly: GCF_000147115.1. Lineage (NCBI taxonomy): Eukaryota > Metazoa > Chordata > Mammalia > Chiroptera > Vespertilionidae > Myotis > Myotis lucifugus. The sequence continues at coordinate 30,348 of NW_005872279.1, read as the reverse complement.
AGAACCTGCGTGGTTCAGACTCCACCCAGGCTCCGGCACCGGGCGGGGCGGGGGGGGGGTTGCCTCGGAGCCCACCCTCTGCAGCAGCCACGGCTCAGGTGCTCGGGAGCCACTGCGGCCCAGACCAACCCTTGGACTGAAAACAGCCTAAAAAGACCATAGCATGGACACAGTCTGGAGAGCCTCCTCGAGGAAAAGGGCAGCGAGGCTGGGCCTTTCTAAGAGGAGGGGGCCCGCAGGGAGTGCTGCCGCCTGTGTGAGAGCTGTGAGCCAGAGACCAGCAGGAAGCACATCTCCAGGGTAGTTATCAACCAGGTGACTTTGCCCTCCAGGGGCACTGGGCAAAGTCTGGAGACATTTTTGGCCATCACATCTCCGGGTGGGAGGGTGCTGCTGCCATCTAGTGGGGGGAGGCCAGGAGACTGCTGAACACCTTCGGGGCACAGTATGGCCCCAATGTGAGCAACCCTGGCTAGAGGGGAAAAAGCCAGAGCCACCCAAAGTGGAGAGCCTTCCACTGTCAACGGGGACCCCAAGGCAATGCCCTCAGGCAGCAGTGACCTGGGCGTGAGCCACCCTGTCCGATCAGCCGGGCTGCACGCACTTGGATGCCCTGCGGAACCTGAGGCCTCGACTTGGTGAAGGTGAGAGAAACAGCCCTGTCTGGGAGGTGCTATTACAGCGCTGCCTGGGGTTCCTGCAGCGAGCTCTCCGTGGACGAGGTCGCTGCCAACCGCCAGCGTGGCGTGCAGAGGACGGGCAGGGAATCCTGAAGGCGTGGCCAGAGCAGCAGAAGCAGCAGGAACAAGGCTCACCGCTCAAAAGAAGTCATCAACAAACCCGAACATCTCAGCAGGAGACTCGGGAAGTGTGAAAGGGAACAGCAGATTTTGAAATAAGACCAAATGGAAATTCTAGAACTGAGACCTGCAGGGCCCCCTGGAGAGCTCCGTGGGTGGTGTGACAGCAGGCCGAGTTGGAGAGAGACTGGGGGTTCTGAGAGGCAGGAAAGGAAACACCTGTCCTGAGCCCGCTTCTGCTTCCCTTCCTCGTCCCTGTGAGCCTGTACTGTCAGCTCACTCTCCCAGCGCTGCTCAGCCGTGCAGTGTCCGGCTTCTGCAAGGGCCGCCGGGGCACGGGCCTCAGACAAGTGGACAGGCTGCGGGGCACAGACAGGATGCCTCTGGTTTGTGGCCATCCACCCGCCTGGTAAGCCAGGGACATGGCTGTCGCTCTCATCGTCCCCATTTACAGCTCAGAAAGCCTCGCTTTGACAGTTTGGGATTGCTGGAATTAAAGACCATTTAACTGGAACTAACATTTTGAGGCCTGTCTTAGACTGGGCAGTCAGGAGAGAAACCTCACTGAGGGCCACAGGGCGCCCACTGTAAACAACACGGAGCGCTGTAAGGTGACGCTGAGACACAGGAGGCAGTGGCCTCCGGGGTTGAAGGAGCCCTCAGCTGTCTCTCCAGCACCACCTACTGGGACGGTGAGGGGGGTGCGTAGGGGATGCTGCCCTGGGCCCGAGCACCAGGGAGCCTGTGGATATGACCAGTGGCTGATGACAAGTTCTGCAGTTGGGGGTGGACTTGGGCTCCTGCAGAGTGAGGAGCAGGCCCAGTGTGCCCTGGGGCGGCCGCCAGGATGCTGGGCACACTGCAGCCTGGCCCTTGCTCCTGGGGGGTGGGGAGCAGGTGCTGGAGTATTTGGGGGGATGCTGGTGGAGCCAGTGCATACACTTTCTTTTTTTAAAAATATATTTTTATTGATTTCAGGGAGGAAGGGAGAAGGAGAGAGAGAGAAACATCAATGATGAGGGAGAATCATGGAGCAGCTGCCTCCTGCGCACCCCACAACCAGGGCATGTGCCCTTGACTAGAATTGAACCCAGGACCCTTCAGTCCACAGGCTGATGCTCTACCCACTGAGCCAAACCAGCTAGGGCCGCATACACTTTCTTGATGGAGATGGACATGTGGGCTGTGTGGCGTGAGCAGGGCTTTTGTTCCCAGGCCTGTTGCTGGGAGCAGTGGGGCAGAGCCCCTGGCGGTGCGGAACATGTGTGCGGTGCCAGGCAGGAAGTGTTAGTGTCGCTCTCGAGTTCAGAGGGGACCCTGCAGTACCAGGTGCGCCTGCGCCCAGTGCTGAGGTGCCATTTGTGCCCAGCACAGGGCTGGCGTGCGTCTGATGGAGCCACTGCCTGTGCCACAGGCCACTCCTTGCTTCCTGCCTTGCTCCTCGGTTAAGCTCTCAGCTTCCCTTCCTAGGTGACAAGGCTCTTGATGGCTACAGTAAAAAGAAGTACGTCTGCAAGTTGCTCTTCATCTTCCTCCTGGGCCACGACATTGACTTTGGGCACATGGAGGCCGTGAACCTGCTGAGCTCCAACAGATACACGGAGAAGCAGATCGTGAGTGCCGCTCAGGGGGGCTGGAGGGCGCAGGGCTCTCATGGGCCTCCTCTCGAGACCAGTGTGGAGGAATCACGTGCCCGCTGCCTGGGGAGCAGGTGGACTTGGGGTGACACGGGCTGGAGTTTGGCCTGGGTGGAGAGGGGGAGCTGGAGCACAGAGACAGACTCAAGAGGGGTCAGCCACCAGCTGGTTCTGGAAGTCACCCAGTGATTTTAGTTACAGTCGAAGCAAGCGCCTTCCCTCTCAGGATGGCAGTGAGTCTGGGTTACTCACCATCACGATGCAGAGGCAGTGGGACTCGGGGGAAGGCCAGGCCAAGGTGTCTGATTCCCGTGGGGCGTCTGACTGCCTCTCAGGTTCCTCCTGCAGGACTTCCCCCTGCAGGGTCAGACGCAGAGACTTAGCCTCCGTAACAGAAGTGGCTGCCTGCCGCCCCCCTCCCCGGCCCCGTGCCCACGAGTCCTGCATAGCATGTCTTAGCGCGGCCCTCGGGCCCTCGGGAACATGCGGGGGCTGGTTGTGACTGCGGAATCTGCTGGTGCCTCCGGGCCCACGTGGACGAGGTGGTTAGGAGCTTTCTGCTCTCTTGTCTTCCCACCCAGGGGTATCTTTTCATCTCGGTGCTGGTGAACTCCAACAGCGAACTGATCCGCCTGATCAACAACGCCATCAAGAACGACCTGGCCAGCCGGAACCCCACCTTCATGGGCTTGGCCCTGCACTGCATCGCCAACGTGGGCAGCCGCGAGATGGCCGAGGCCTTCGCTGGGGAGATCCCCAAGATCCTCGTGGCTGGGTATGTGTCCTGCCACTTGTTGGAAAATGCCTCTCAGTCAGTCAGCCTCCCTAGAGACTTCCCAGGACGAGCTCGTCTCTGAAGATTACGCAGTGGAGACAAGGTGCTGGTTAGACGTCAGGAGGAGTCCAGTCCTGCTCCCCGCCCTCCAGGCCCTCAGGGATGAGAAGCCAAAAGGGAGGCGAATAGTAAAGACAGCCCCCAAACCCTCTTCCCTCCGTGCTTCACCAGCTGGCTGGTGTTCGGAGGCCCACCCTGGAGCGCTCTCTGGTGGGCCTAGAGCAGATTGGGCTGGGGTGTGGGGGAGGGGCATAGACAGCGCTGGGAACAAACATTCTGTGCCTTCAGCCAACATTCCTGCCAGGATAGACCCTCCCTCCCCCCAAGGTGTCTGCAGGGGTCCCACCTAGCCTCCCTGTGCTCCCCAGCCTAAAGCCGGGCTTTTCACCGCGGCCACACGAGAGGCAGGCATTGGAGCCGCTGGCCCTGCTTTCTCAGTGCTGGGGGCAGGCAGGCGGGCGGGTGGACGACGCTGGGCGGGCGCCCGGCGGTGGTTTTGGAGATGGGAGGAAATCTTCAGGTTGACCAAAAAAACGTTCTTCAAACAATGAAAGAGATCGTTTCTCGGCCTTTTGGCTAAGGTCAAGTGCAAACAATGAGAGGATCGTGACCTGACTACCCGCACAGCCAGGGCCACCTACAGCAGCCGGGGGCTAGGCTGAGTCTTGGGAGAGGGCTGTTTCCCGCAGTGTGTTGGAGTGAAGTCCCGAGGCAGCTCTTTAGAGCAGACCCCTCCCTGAGGCTGAAGCCCTACTCTGAGTGTCCTTCCAGCCGGCCCACTGGCGGGCCTCTGGCTCGGTTCTGCTGGGGTGGGTGTTCTCGCAGCTCCAAGCCATGCTGGCTGTGTTGTCCGTGACCGCTGGGTTGTCTTTCAGAGACACCATGGACAGCGCGAAGCAAAGCGCCGCCCTATGCCTGCTGCGTCTGTACCGGACGTCTCCCCACCTGGTCCCCACGGGCGACTGGGCGTCCCGAGTGGTGCACCTCCTCAACGACCAGCACTTGGTAAGCGCCTCTGGACGAGCCCTCCCCCTAACCTCTGCAGGAATAGCCACCGCGACGCAGTCCGCGCGGCTGCTCAGTGTCAGGGCGGCACACAGCGCTCCCGTCGGCCTGTGAGCCCCCTGCCTGGGTGACGAGTCGGACGTGGTCTCTGGCTCACCTGGAACTCGGCGTTGGGGAACCACCTGCAGGCTGGGTGCAGGCAGCAAGCAGAGGTCAGCCTGCTCAGCGAGGGCGTGCCCGTGTGTGGACAGGACGGGGGTGTGGAGCGATGCAGTGCCTGTGGTCAGACCTCCACACGAGAGGGCCGTGTGGGGACAGCACATGGGAGGCGAGGTCAAGTAGGAGCAGGTGTGGGACAGAGTGGCCTTATTTTGCCTGAATTCTGTTGCATAAATGAGAATCAGACTTCAAGGGAAACAGATTTTCCTGCTGAGTAGAGGGTGTGAGTATGTTGGCTGGTTACTACAATTTTTCCAGAAGAGAAATCTACCTTAAAAATCAAATTAGAAACGGTCATTGCATGGAGATTCCGAGGTGAGAGCTTGCTGTGGCGTGGCAGCGGTGAGCTGTCCCTACAGCACTCCCCGCGCTCACTGGGAGGCTTGTGTCTGGACAGAGGCAGCCCTTCCTCAGGATGGAGCTGGGCGTCTGCCAGCAGACTTGGGGTGGGGGGGGCGCTGGCAGGAGGTGTGGGGATTCGGCTTCCTGTACCAGCCATGCACCCGGCTCCCACCGGGTCACTCAGGGTCAGACTCTGCCCAGGGATGTGGGAAGCAGTGCTGGAGGCTGGGCTGGGAGGCTTCAGGTCATAGGTCGCCCCTCAGGGGGACCCCATGAGGCAGTGGGGCTTTCTCAACTTTGCAGATGAGGAAACTGAGGCTCAGAGGTTTAGCAGCTTCACACAGATCCAGGCTTGAACCAGGGGTGACGAAGGCTTAGAGCTGGGGCCTGGGGCCTCTGCCATCCCAGAGCCCAGGTGGCACACGGAGGAGGCAGAGGGCAGGAGGGGCGGGGTGTGCAGCACGGCTTCCCGGGGCACGGTGCTCTGTAGACGCTGTCGTTCAGGTTCGTGGCTTTCTGGCGGTCGTCACTGCCGCCTCCTCAGGGGAGCTCCTGCGGCCACAGGGCTCAGAGCCTGGGGGTCTGTGCGAGCTGGAGGGCCCCTCCGAGTCCTGTGTCCGTCACAGTAGGCTGCCGTGCAGCGGGCGCTGGCTTACGCCTCCCTTTCTGCAGGGACGCAGGGAGAGCCAGACCCTGTACCAGGGCTCAGGGGCCCAACCAGCTCTTGTTGACGGCTTGTAGGGGAACCAGGCCCAGACACTGCCTGGCAGAGCCTGCCCGTCGCACGGAGCTGGTGAGAGCGCTCTGTCTGGCCTGGGAGGCTCTGGCACTTACCGTGCCCCAAGGACCGATAGGCAGGCAGTTAGCGCGTCTCTCCCGTGCAGCCCTCTCTCCCCGGAGAGCCGAGCCCGCACAGCGAGGCTCCGACGACGAGGTCGCAGGGCGCTGACTTCTCCCGCTCTCTCTCCCAGAGTCGGGGTGGGGGTGGGGGTGGAGCAGGGGAGCACCTGATGCCAGGGGAGTTTCCTGAGCTGACTTGGGCACATCTTCACCGGGAAGTATTGTTCATTTTTCTTGATTTGTTTATATTTGTGAGGAAACTTCTTTACTTAGATCTTCCGGGAGAACCAAGGCCACGAGTTGTGCTGGGAAGGTCCCGCAGGGGGAGGGCGTTGGGCCTGGTGGTGCTTTAGGGGCCACCCAGTTGGTGGCAGAGATGCAGCCCGGGCCACTTTCAAAAAGGGCCGAATGGGCTTTTTCAGTTCCTTTTCCACTCCTCACTTTTGGGTCATGAAGATTCAAGTGAGGCTGCAGATATGCCTGCGGCACAGTCCACATCCAGGCAGGCGGCTGGGCGGGCAAGGATGGGGGCTGCCCTCTACTGCCCCGCCCTGGCGGGGGGACTGGAGTGTGGGGACTGCGTGGTTTGCAAGAGAAACTGCATAAAGACCATCTCCACCTTCTCCACCTTCAGAAATACCGGGGGCCCAGCCAGTCGGCCGGAGGTGGCCGTGGGCTGCCGGCTTGATGCTCTTAGTTTATTTATTTAAAGTTGTATCTGAAGGATGGGTTTAACACGAGAGGATTAACAGCTGCTGGTATTTTGAATGGAATCTGAATGCATAGCGTGCCTGCATTTTCCTTTCAGGGCGTGGTCACTGCTGCCACGAGTCTCATCACCACCTTAGCACAGAAGAACCCAGAAGAGTTTAAAACCTCCGTCTCTCTGGCCGTCTCCAGACTAAGCAGAGTAAGTCTGTGGACAGGGAACGGAACTCAGGGTGGGTTTTGGTCTCGGTTATTTTATGCGATTAATATATTAGTTTGGTTTTTAGAATGCAGGGTATGTGGCACAGTTTGTAAATTCAAGAGTGAAAAGCTGCTTAGTAATCGGTGAGCTTCCTTTCGACCTTGAGGCCGTTGAGCACTGTCTGTGTGGGAAGGGGCCGGAGCAGAGCCTGCCAGCCCCTCTCACCCGGCGGGCGGGGCCCAGCCTGTCCTCACGGTCCTGCGTGGTTTGATTTTATAGAAATGGTCGAGCAGCATATGTTCTCATGTGTTTGACTTGTTCTGGTCAACCTTGTGGGATTACGTTTGTTTTGTGTGCTTTTCATTCACTTGATGCCGGGTGAATGCACCACAGCCGCTTCTTTGTGACTTCGTGTCACCCCTGGGAGCTCTGGGGGGTGAGGCTACCTGACCTCCCCAATGCTGGGCTGTGGGAGTGGGGACAGTGTCTTGGGGACAGTTGTGTGTTCAGAGGGTTGATGAGTGTCTGCCCTGCCAGGGCCGTGCTGGGACTGCGAGTAAAGGAGGCGGGTCCCCCACCCTCGATGGGCTCATGGCAGGGGGCTCATGGCAGGGTGTACGCTTGGGAGACATGGGGGTGTGGGGCTGGGGTCAGGACACCAGCTGCTCCCTTCTGAGGGACCAGAGGCCTCCCTTTTGTGCCTCATTCACTTTCCGGTCCACAAAGGAAAGACTGAGTTCTGCAGGCGCCGTGGAATTCTGTGCGAGGCAGCAGCAGCGTAGGTGTGTGTCCCAGGCGGGATCGCCATCACACAGCGGCAGCTCGCAGCTGCCCCAGTGAGGACGGGCACTGCAGGTGTGAACCTGGGGCAGCCGTGCCCCTTCACCTCAAGTACAGAGGAGCGTCTTAAACATTCTTAGCACATTGAATGAGACCAGGTTTTCGGTTAGTGCGTGACCTGTGGAACCAGGGTCCGCGTGGCTTTGTGTGGGTCCCACAGTGGGGGCTCCTCCTGGGGACACCTGCCCGCAGTGTCTCCCACCTGTGTTGTTTTACAGATTGTGACCTCCGCGTCAACAGACCTGCAGGATTACACTTACTACTTTGTCCCGGCTCCCTGGCTGTCAGTCAAACTTCTTAGGCTGTTACAGTGCTACCCACCCCCAGGTATGGCCTCACACGGACAGGGTCAGCTCAGCCCCTTAGGGTTAGATCTTCTGTTTGTTCTCTTTAAAGTCCTTTCCTGCCCGGCCGGTGTGGCTCAGTGGTTGAGCGTTGACCCATGAACCAAGAGGTCACCAGTTCGATTCCCGGTCAGGGCACATACCCAGATTTCAGGCTTGATCCCCAGCAGGGGGTGTGCAGGAGGCAGCCGATCGATGTTCCTCTCTCATTGATGTTTCTGTCTCTCTCCCTTTCTCTTCCCCTCTCTCTCTAAAATAATAAATAAAAACATTTAAAAAAAAAAGTCCTTTCCTGCTGCTGCTTTTTGTCCTGTGGATCCCTCTGTGAGGTGGCCACGCATCCTGGTTTTCCCAGAGAAAGCTAGTGGAGCGCTTGCAGTATTGTCATCTCTGTGTCTATACACTGTCATATACACTGTCAGATCAGTGCAGGGTTGTGAAACAATCTTTTAAAATAAAACTTGAAACCATGAAAAACTTTGTATCCTAAGTAGTCAGTAATCTTTGTAACCGTAACATGCACATGGAGGAGGAGGAGGAGGAGCTCTCTGTGTTTGTTTATTGGAAAAGGTGGTTGATGTGAGCAGTGCTGTAGGTGTCAGGAGAAGAAATCTGAGTTGAAGAACAAACATGAAAATTTTGTTAGATACTCCCACTCCCTTCTTTAAATATTGCTTTGTTGTTGCAACCTTTACATTGGAATCTAACTTGTTTTTATATAGGGTGTTTGTTAATGTCAAGTAACGGCTATACTGAGTATCTTTTATACCAAGTATGAACCACACAGCCTCCCTGGGCAGGTGCCTTTCCACTCCTTAGCCCCACAGACCTTTCCATGGAACTGGCTGCCTCCTTCTCCTCCTCCTCCTCCTCCTCCTCCTCCTCCTCCTCCCCCCGAGATCCGGGGACCCAGACTCAGACCCCCACCCTCCCACTTGCCCAGAGGTGTGATTGCCATGTCCCCGTCCTCTTTTCCGTCCCAAGGTTCCGATTCTCTCTGGGCTGGTTCTGATGCGTTGTAGTTTGGGACCCTCCATCCTGTCCCCCTCCTTGTGCCTCTAAGTTCAGGTCTCTCGGGGCTTCTCGGGGGCCCTGCTCTGCGTCTGAGCCACAGGGCTGGAGGCTCGCGTCCTCTCTGCCACGGCTGGTTTTCCAGCCCCCGGTTCTACTAGTTGTTTCCCGTGTTCTACTAGTTGTTTCCCGTGTTCTACTAGTTGTTTCCCATGTTCTACTAGTTGTTTCCCATGTTCTACTAGTTCTTATTCTTTTTGATCCATTGTTTCTTCTTGTTTGAATAGAAACTTAAACATTTCCTTCTCTTTGTATTGTTTCTTGTAACATTTTCTTTATTTCTGTTGGTAATAGCACAGGGAAAAAATATTTTTCCCCTTTTCCCTAAAGCTTTTTAAAAAATATTATCGATTTTAGAGCGAGAGGAAAGGAGAACGAAGGGGGGGAGAAAGAGAAAGAGAGGGAGAGAGAGAGAGAGAGAGAGGGAGGGAGAGAGGGGGAGAGAGAGAGAGAGAAATCTGTTGTTCATGTATTTTATTTATGCCTTTATTGGTTGATTCTTGTATGTGCCCTGACTGGGGATCAAACCTACAACCTTGGTGTATTGGGACGACACTAACCAGCTGAGCGACCCAACCCGGCCCCTAAAGCTTCTATATATCACGTATTATGTCCATGTGCATGAGGTTTTATCTTCTCTTGGCTTACATAACCTATATCTCAGTAAGTGTATGCGTGATTTCATTAGAATGTATGTGTCATTACCCCAGCTGCTAAGCCATCCTATTTTAAATGGAGCTACAATTTGGCCACTGTTTCTCCCGTTTGAGGGGACTTGCTAGTGAGGACCCGCGGCGTGCAGCGGGGGTGGGGGGCTGGGGGGGTGGGGGGTGGGCGGGTGGGCTGTGGGAGCTGCCTGATGGCTGTCTGTTCGCCCAGAAGACCTGCCGTGCGAGGCCGCCTGACCGAGTGCCTGGAGACGATTCTGAACAAGGCCCAGGAGCCGCCCAAGTCCAAGAAAGTGCAGCACTCCAACGCCAAGAACGCAGTGCTCTTCGAGGCCATCAGCCTCATCATCCACCACGACAGGTGAGCTGGTGGCACCTCGCCGCTGCCCGCCCCCAAGCAGGTTTGAGACGTGGTCCTCCTCCCAGACGCAGGCAGCGCACTCTTCCTTGTTGACCTCGGGCCTGGCGGGCAACCTGGCGTCCGGTTCCCTGCCAGCCCCCCTCCCTCCCGCAGGCCCTGGCGCCTGGCCTCGCCCTCTTCCCCAGCAGCGGCTGCTCCTGCGCGGCCCTTCTTCTCTGTCCTTCGACCCTCAGCACTGTCACACCACCTCTCTGTGAGGGCCTCTGCTGTCTCTCCTGGGGCACCCCACTGCTGGCGGGGAAGGACGGAGTGGCCCGTCTGCGTGTCTCGTTAGCTTGCCTGTGGCACAGGGGCACTGGGGAAGCGTGCAGATGACCGTGGTGTCAATACAGATGGGCAGAGGCAGTGGGGCAGCGGGAGGGCTGCTGCCTCGCCATCTCTGTAGCTGCTGCCGTGGCCCTGCCTGCACGTGGCCTTGCGCCTGCTGCCAGTCCTGGCGCTCCCCAAGAGCAACAGCGTGGCCGCTCCTCCACACACGTGCTTTCCCGTGACCAAACGCAGTCTGTTACACCTCAAACAGACTTCCCACGTGAGCCAGAAGCATTTAAAGAGCAACAGCATCATGCAGACAGAGCCAGGAGTGTGCAGAGGTCCAACCCATTGCGCGGTACTGGTCCTTAAGTATCCACCAGCCTCTTCTATCCCCGTGTCTGCACACTTACCCTCCAGAGCCCCATTGTCAGGGTACTTGTTCAAGGTTCCCTGGGCTGGTGACCTCAGCTGAGGTCACACTCCTGGCCACAGCCTGCGGGAGCCCCGAGGTGGCTGCCATGCGCTCGGGATGGGGTGCCGGGGTGGCCCTGCTGTCAGCAGCTTTTTGGAGTTGGTGGAATTCTGCAGATGTGCTTGGCAAAGCTACTGTGGGTCTCCCCTGAGGGCGCTACCAGAGGGGATGGACAGCTGACTTGGTTTACGGTTGAGGCTTTTGCGTCCAGGGGGCCAGGGTGTCTCTTCAGCAGTGGCGCCTTGAATCTGCCGTGCTGAAGTGCACGTGGCCCACTCACCACTGCCCCGTCCCTGCAGCGAGCCGAACCTGCTCGTGCGCGCCTGCAACCAGCTGGGCCAGTTCCTGCAGCACCGGGAGACCAACCTGCGCTACCTGGCCCTGGAGAGCATGTGCGCGCTGGCCAGCTCCGAGTTCTCCCACGAGGCCGTGAAGACCCACATCGAGACCGTCATCGCCGCGCTGAAGGCAAGTGCTCTGCGCCGGGCGCTCGTCCCCGCGTGCCGGGGCCCCTGCGGCCTGCATCGTGCAGCTGCGCTGTGGCCCGGCCTCTGCCCTCTGCCCGCGAGTGACTGTTAGAACTGCAGCATCTAATAGGTGCCACGGGCACAGTAAATATTTGAACCAATAGAAACAGTTCCTTTTGGTAGAAAGATGAAGTATTTTGTCTTTGTCTCCAAGAAAACTCACCGTTTGCAAAAGAAAATTAACTTTTTTCAAGGAATTAAAATTTCAGACTTGAGGCTGTTTGTCCTCTGGTCAGACACAGCAGTGCCCACAGCGTCCCCGATGGTAGCCAGCACCCGAGAGGGCTGGGAGCAGGTGGGGCTGCTGAGCCGCAGTTTGGCCTGGAGCTTAGAGGAAGAATAGGCTCGACTCCATCGCTTCGTATTTGCACGAATCTAACGGACATTGTTGGGGCGTGATTTGAACGGGAGGCCCACAGGGTTTGGAGCGAGCCTGCGCTGCCCTGGGTCCTCCAGGCCCGGTGCCGTGTGCGCTCAGTCCCGCGAGGCTGCCAGGCTCGCCCTTGCTCTGCACATTGCCTGGCCCCAGCCAGCGCTCCTCTGCTGCCCTGTGCTGAGGAACTGATGTGCAGGCGGGGGCGGGGCGAGAGCCAGCCCTGCGACAAGTTCCCAGGCGACACGGAAGGTGCCGGTCTGTGACCACACAGTGGACAGGCCTCTGACGTCCCCTAGGAGACAGAGCCTGATTCCGGGCAGTGCAGGGACGAGGGGAGCAGTGAATTGGGGTGAGGGGCTCTGCTCACCATAGCCTGTTGGGGGTCTCTGCATTCAGATGGTGAGTGAGGGGAGCCCAGAGTGAGTGTCAGGGTTGTGTGGAGGCGCATCCCCGGGCTCCTCACTCGGTGCCTTGTCCCCAGACGGAGCGGGACGTGAGCGTGCGGCAGCGGGCCGTGGACCTCCTCTACGCCATGTGCGACCGCAGCAACGCCCAGCAGATTGTGGCCGAGATGCTGAGCTACTTGGAGACGGCTGACTACTCCATTCGAGAAGAGATTGTGAGTTCTGACGTCACTGGCCCCAGATGCTTGTGAATCTCAGCGAATTGTTTCCTGAGCGGGTGGGTCTCCCATGGAGAGTGGAGGGGAGCCTGGCTAGGCAGGCGGGCTGGAGCCAGAGACCCACAGTGCCGCTGCTCCGCATGCGGGTGCGGGAGGGCAGCCCAGGCCTGGCCTGGCTGTGGTCAGGTCGGCCGTCGTGCGCTCCTGCAGCTGTGCTGTGCCCTGTGTTCCCAGACGTGTCCTGTCGTGTCTGTTGCTGGAGGGCCGCAGGCTTCCTCAGTTAGCCCTGTGAGCCTTCCGCTGCCTGGGCTCCTTCGAGAACCCGGTGGGAGTGCCTACCACTGAGCGTGGCTGCGAGGGTTCAGTTATGAAGCCCCACATGGATGCTCTGCTGTCATGGGCCGAGGGAACCTAGCCTGAGCCGCCGCCCCCTGCAGGTGCTGAAGGTCGCCATCTTGGCGGAGAAGTATGCCGTGGACTACACGTGGTACGTAGACACCATCCTGAACCTGATCCGGATTGCGGGCGACTACGTGAGCGAAGAGGTGTGGTACCGTGTCATCCAGATCGTCATCAACCGGGACGACGTGCAGGGCTACGCCGCCAAGACAGTGTTCGAGGTACCCCAGCTGGCCCGGGGAGGTACCCCAGCTGGCCCGGGGAGGGGCGGCCCTGGGCGGCTGACTTCCTTCCACCTGCTGCTGACTGTCCTGGGGCGTCCAGCTCCTGTTCTGTTGACCCTCTGCTGCACTCTCAGGCCTCCTCCATGGAAGGGTGTCCTTTCATGCTGGCCGGTGGAGATGCCACGGGGAGAGTTGTGTGTTTCCTTGCTGTCCGCTCTGGACTGGGGCTCTCGGAGAGCAGGCACACCAACCCTAACGTCCATGTCACTGACCACCTGAGCGCAGTGCCCGGGGCCGGTGCCTCGCTTCCGCCCTGAGCTCGGGGCCTGACGTTAGCTTTGGGGAGCGCGGCTCTCATTACAGGTGGGACTGGCCACGCCGCTGCCTCTGGGGCTGCTCTGCTGCTGCACCTCTGCTGTGTGGCAGGAGGGCGGGAGGGCAGGAGGGCGGGCTCCCGCCAGGAGGGTCCTTCCCACGCTGGCTTCTTCCCTGACTTCCTGCTCGCTGTCTCGCAGTCGCTACAGGCCCCGGCGTGCCATGAGAACCTGGTCAAAGTGGGCGGCTACATCCTGGGCGAGTTCGGGAACCTGATAGCTGGGGACCCGAGATCCAGGTAAGACGTCCCTGGGGAGTCGGGGAGCTGTGCTGGGCTGTGCCTGCTGGGCCCTCACGGTGGTCTGACCTGGCCGCGGGACAGCCCAGAGCAAGCCGCCTGCACTCTGGCCTGATGGCTCTGTGCCTGCGAGATGCACAGAAACAGGGTCCTGCTGAAAACGCAGATGTGGATGTGGGTCCCTGCCCCCAGAGGAAGCGCAGTCGCTGGGTGGGGCCCTGTCCCTCCTGGGGACCCTCGGGCTCAGGCTCCCGCCGTCTCTCTCCTTCCCGCCAGCCCCCTGGTGCAGTTCAACCTGCTGCACTCCAAGTTCCACCTGTGCAGCGTCCCCACGCGGGCCTTGCTGCTGTCCACCTACATCAAGTTCGTGAACCTGTTCCCAGAGGTGAAGCCCACCATCCAGGACGTGCTGCGCAGCGACAGCCAGCTGAGGAACGCCGACGCGGAGCTGCAGCAGCGGGCCGTGGAGTACCTGCGGCTCAGTACTGTCGCCAGCACCGACATCCTGGTGGGTAGGCCTCGGGGTGCCGGCCCGCCCGCCCCAGCCGCACCACTGTGCTGACCCGGCTCCACCCCCACAGGCCACGGTCCTGGAGGAGATGCCCCCGTTCCCGGAGCGCGAGTCGTCCATCCTGGCCAAGCTCAAGAAGAAGAAGGGCCCAGGCACCGTGATGGGCTTGGAGGAGGGCAAGCGGGAGCGGGGCCCCGACATCAACGGGGGCCCTGAGCCGGCCCCGGCCAGCGCCACGGTGGGTCTCTCCCTGACACCAGCGCCTGCCCCAGCTCCCGTGCTGCCCGGCCCTGAGATTCGGCCAGCGTAGCATTTGTCTGCCGGGGAGCAGCTTTGTTAAATAGGAAAGTGTGCCGGAAGCCTGAGGCCTTCTGCTTACACCTGGTGTTTAAGATGGCCCTGGCCGTGCTGTTCTTGGAGGTTTCCAGGTTGGATTGGACTAGAGTCCGCTCCTGCTACGTAGGACGTGGTGGGAGCCTCGCACATGCGCAGAACGGTGTCCTTTCCTGTTGGCCGGTGGCGATGCCACGGTGAGAGCAGTATGTGTCCTTGCTGTCTGCTCTGGGGCTCGCGGAGAGCGGGCACACCAACCTGGCCCCACAGCGGTCCCCTCGGCAGCGACCGGCCCGCAGGACCCAGCATCCGCCTGCCCAGATGAAAGGGAGCCTGGCGAGCTTTGCTTCCTCCCCCGGAGGCGGTCAGTGATGGGAACAGTGCCACTTGCCCACGCCAGGTGGCCTTTGTGAGGAGGCACTCGGTGCCCGTGCCATGCTGGTCAGGAGTGTGCTTGTGTCTGAGCCCTGGTGCTCCTGGGCAGGGCCCTCGTGTGACCCCCTCCACTTGTGGGCCCCGTAGACTGGGTCCTGCCCCTCAGGCCGAGGACGCCAAGAGCGAGGCCTTCAGACCTTTCGGGCCCCTCACCAGGCCTGCTGCCTTCTCTCCAGACGCGCCTCCTCAGGCCGGCCCGGCCTGTCCCCTGCTCTGTGGCGGGCAGTCTGAGTGTCAGGGCGCTTTGGCTTTGGAGTGAATGATGAACGTGTGCTTTGTCTCCTGGTGCTCGTCGCTTCCATGGGCTTCTCTTCAACCGTGCCTTTGACCTTGTCCTGGGGCCTGGAGTGGACCGAACCTAGGGCAGCACAGGGCTGCTGACACCGCTTGGGAAGGGGTCACAGAGGTCGTCCTGCTGCCAGAGACATCGATGGCCTGGATCCTCAGTGGTGTGGTTTGTGGTAGTTCCCACGCGGTTTGCTGATGAGCTGCGGTTCCCGTAGAGACAGCAGCAGCCCTCCTTGCACAGAGGTGCTGTGTCTGAAGGAAGACTCACCGTGAAGGGTGGGGTGTGGGTGGGGTGCGCAGGGGGTGGAGCGAGGGACTCCTTCCGGCTGCCGTCCAGGAGAACCGTGAAGGAAGGCGGGCTGTGGGGGAGCAGGTGCCTCCTTTCTGTCCAGCAGCTCTGCGGGCGGAGTGCTCGAGGCAGCACAGGAAATAGGCTTGAACGCATGGACCATTGTCACGGGTCTTACTTGACTTTTGAGATGTGCATGTGCCTTTCGGCCACACTGTTTGCCCAGCTAACGCCCAGGATGCAGCAGCCTGGGGTCCAGGCTCGACGCTTGGTGCGTGCGCATGGGAATCCGAGGGAGTTAGCAGTGCGCTCCACTTGAAAACGGAACCGTGATGTGATGTCATATGCACGGGGGTCGGGGGCAGAGGGCCTCTTCCTGGTCAGTTCAGAGCATTTTACTTTATGTATTTGTTTATTTTTATTCTCATCCCAGGATATATTTTTATTGATTTTAGAGGGAGGGAAGGGAGAGAGAAACATCAATGTGAGAGAGAAACATCGATCGGTTGCCTCCTGTGCCCGTCGCACTGGGGAGCGAACCCACAACCTTTTGGTTATGGGACGACGCTCCACCCAACTGAGCCACCCGGCGAGGGCCGTGGGGCTGCTTTTTGCTGTTGTAATTCTTTACTGTCGGAGTGAGCGGGGGTGACTTGTGCAGACTGGGGCCAGGTGGGCTCCCTGGGGATCTCCCAGTCCTAAGGAGACGCGGAGAGAAGGCTGTGGTCCCTGCATGCCCTGGGCCTCCCACACGACGCCTTGCTTGTGTCTGTTGTGGACTCTGTGGACTATGTGTGACTTAATTGGACAGAAGGGGTTTCTACTTGGAAAGCACTGGCACTGTTTGGAGGAACCAGTGGTGAAATCCTACAGCAGTTGGCAGAGGGGGAGGCCCCATTCTGTCTGCAGGCGCGTGGTTCTCAGCCCAGCGCCAGGCTGCCCCCTCCGCCCGTCCCCTTCTGGAGGCACAGCGTGGCAGCAGCTGTCACAGGTTCCGGGAGGGTGGCCGTTCCATCCAGACCTCCCTGCACTGCAGACCTTTCTCATGCTCTTGACAGCTCCTCCGAGCGAGGAATCCAGTCTGTGCCCTCGGCCGGGAGCCCCTCACACCCCGAGCCACCCCATACGCACTCTGCGGGACGTGCATTTTGTAGCTTCCTTCTCCTCCAAGTAGAATTCATGTGTGTACCACCCGCCCCACGGGCAGTTCTTTAGAAGCGCGGCACGGCTCTAACCTGATATGAAAGAGAAACGAGCAGTGTTTATGCAAACATCGATTGCCACGCGCGAGTGCTGAGTGTGGCTGTGCCAGGCGGCGGGAGGTGGGCGAGGCCAGTGCTGGCGGCGCGCCCACGTGCTGCAGATGGAAGGGCTCCGTCCTCCTGCAGCTCTCGGCCACCGCGCTCCCGGAAGGATGAGTCTGTTAAACCCGAGCAGAACGAGAGCGACAGCAGGCAATGCCTCAGGATGTGGTCTCAGGTCCTGACAAACGGATTTGACCTCTGAGTGTCCAGTGGGACATTCTGGTCGCACAAGATGAGTGGTCAGAGACAGAACCTAGGAACAGAACCTAGGGACAGAACCTAGAGACAGAACCTAGGGAGAGAACATGGCAAAAGATTCTGGACAGAACCTTGCAACAGAACTTGGCTGGAGAACCTAGACAGAACATGGCAGGAGAACCTGGAGAAGCTGGATGGAGAACCTAGCGAGAGAACATGGCAACAGAACCTGGCTGGAGACCCTGGCTAGAACCTGGCTACAGAACTTGGCTGGAGATCCTGGAGGGAGAACCTCGCCATGATGATCACCTGAATGCAGCCTCTGAGTCCTTCCTTCTTTGCTGACTCCGTCCACACCTATGGGGAACCCCTGGACCTGTTGGGGCTGGACCCCAACACACAACCAAAAAATTGTTTTCTTTATACTAACTTTAGCGTCAGCCCCAGCCACATATGAAGTTACAGCGATCTTTCCCAAACACATGTTACAGTTACTCAGTATTCCAGTAGATGTCAGCTTGATGTTCAACAGCTCTGAGGGCCCTGGTTCAGATGTTAACAAGTCACTCCATTTGAGGACCGTTGGCACAGCAGGGTTGGGACTGGGAAAGGAGGAGTGAGTATGGCTGAGTGGAAGACATGCTTTCTCACTGTTGTCTTGATAAATCTGACTTGAGGTCAGCACCCTAATGTCTGCGAGGCAGGAGGAAACCCAGACATGTAAGACAGGCCAGGGAAACAGGAACCAATCATGGGGAGCCATAAAATGAGGAAGACACTGGACATTTAGAAAGAGGACCGACATAGTTGAAATAAAGGGGATACTGACAAAGGAGTATACCTTAGTGTGCAACACAGCAAAACACATTGACAACATCTTCTTAAAATTAAGAGGCAGGTCCTGAGGTATATCTATCAAAAAATGTTTTTATCTTAAGGTATATAAAATAGTATTTAAAGTGTTTTTACTTATGGTGCTTTATCATTGTTTTATTTTGATGAGCATTTAAAAATAATGAGAACTTGTGCTAGCTGGTTTGTCTCAGTGGATAGAGCATCGGCCTGCAGACTGAAGGGTCCCAGGTTTGATTCCAGTCAAGGTCAGCTACCTCGGTTGCAGGCTCCTCCCCAGCCCGGGCCCTGGTCAGGGCTCATGCAGGAGGCAACCAGTTGATGTGTTTCTCTCACATCGATGTTTCTCTCAGTCTTTCCCTCTCTCTTCCACTTTCTCTAAATATCAATGGAAAAATATCCCTGGGTGAAGATAAAACACAAACAATAAAAAAAAAAAAAAAGATGAGTGGTCAGGACGCAGTGGCTCACATCCCTGGTTCTTGCCGGTGACGTGGACCATCGGAACCCCACACGTTTGGTGGGCGGACACCCAGAGGTGCAGGTCCAGGGCGAGCTCCCGCTGTGGAGCCGGAGCTCCCGCGAGTGAGCATGGGAGACCCTCACCCAGGCCCGTGAATCAGTGAGAGAGCGCAGAGCGGCTTTGTTAGTCTTTGTCAAGGTTCAGAGCTTTTTCTTAAAGGTTTGTTCTGTGGCTTTGCTCTACCTTCTCCCGGAGACAGCAGCATAACGGTGGCCTGGGCACGCGGGCGGCTCCTCTCCAGCGGGCAGTGTGCCCGGGGTTGCTGCTCCGAGCACACATTGCTATTGATCTCTTTCAGGACATTTTTCCAGAGTTGTTTTCACTCAGATGACTTTGTGGGAAAAGGTGGGACTCGTCTGCCCCATGTGATGGTCTCAGGCCTGAGTCTGGGGCAGTCGCATCCCAGAAGCGGCCACAGCCTGCACCTACCTGCCCGCACCACACAGCCCAGTGGCCGCCGTGGGAGGGCGTGGCACTGCCCAGCTGGCCTCTGCGTGCCCAGAGGGCTCCGCGCTGACCCTCTTCTTCCCTGTTTTCCAGTCCACGCCTTCTCCGTCGGCAGACCTCCTGGGTCTGGGGGCTGTGCCCCCTGCGCCTGCAGGCCCCCCTCCTTCCTCCGGCGGGCTGCTCGTGGACGTGTTCTCCGACTCGCCCTCTGCGGTTGCACCTCTCGCTCCTGGCTCCGAGGACAACTTTGCCAGGTAGTTGATCTCCTGCTTCCCAAAGACAGGGACCCTGTCTGCCACCGACCCCTGACCCGGGGCCTGGTGAGCAGGGCGGAGCGGGCAGAGGTCCTTCCTGCCAGGGCCCTCGCAGAGGAGTGAGGCCTGCGGAGCTGGGCGGGCTTGCTGTGACCACCAGCTCACAGTGTCACTGGGGTTTACGTTAGAGGAGGCCGGAGCACTGGAGCTCCTCGGAGATGAGCACAAGTGAACTAACACGTTGTTTTATTTCCCCTGATTCTGTGTAGTGTCGATACCATGTAGTGAGCAAAACCTTGGCCCTCCTGTGCAGTGCAAAGTAACCCTGCCTTGAGGAGGGGGGGGCCATGTTGTGGAGGGGGGCCGCCTGTGTTCCCATAGCCCAGGATGCTGAGGGTTGTCCCTGGATTGAGGAGCTGTGGTCCAGCCTCGGTGTGGGCCTGGGACCCGCGGGAGGAGCAGGGGGAATTGTTGAGCAGTGGGGGGCAGAGGCCTGTCTCCGGTGCTCGCTCCCGCTGTGGCGTCCCTGCTGTCTGCTCACGTTCCTTCTCCGGAGGGCGCTCTGCATGTGTCCCTGAGAATATTGCCTGCTTTCCCTCCCTCTGTCCCTCAGTCCTCTGGCCTCAGTGCCCACTGAACCCTCTCTGAGAGCAAATCTTTGTATTTCAGTGTGTGTGCTGAGCGACCCACATACTGTCCCTTTCCCCCAGGTTTGTCTGTAAAAACAACGGTGTGTTGTTTGAAAACCAGCTGCTTCAGATTGGACTCAAGTCTGAATTTCGGCAGAATTTAGGTATGGGTTTTGATCACCTAATGAAAACTTCTCTCAGAGATTATGGGGAGGAAATCTTTCCAAGTCACATGCCTGATAAGGTTTGGGTTGAGAATATGTAGGTGCTTTAGCTCAGCAACAGACAGACAAGCAGCCTCGGGAAAGGTTGGGCAGGGACCAGACATTTCTCTCAGGGGCGCGCGGGCGGCTGAAGGCGCAGGGACAGGTGCTCCACGTCGCTAGTCATCAGAGAAACGCAGTCAGAGCCGCCGGGAGTCCCCAGCTCATGCCCGTCAGAGTGGCCCCTGTCCCAGGGCCAGGACAGCCAGTGCTGGCGTGGACAGGAGAGGGAGCCACGGCAGCCGCTGCGGGATCCAAAATTCAACAGGGTCGCCCAGCCGGGTGGCTCAGCTGTTGGAGCGTCGTCCTGTACACCCAGAAACAGGTTGTGGGTTTGAGTCCCAGTCAGGGCACAGACCTAGGTTTCGGGTTGGATCCCCAGGTGGGTGCGTACAGGAGGCTACCGATCAATGTTTTTCTCTCTCTAACCCTCTCTCTCTAAAAATCAATAAACATATCCTCCAATGAGGATTAAAAAAGAGAAAACCAAATTAAATAGAATTTCCGTATAACCCAGCAGTTCCACTCTTGGGTACACCCCCCCCCCAAATTTGAAAGCAGGGTCTTGACAAGATATGTGTACCCCATGCTCACAGCAGCATTAGTCACAGTAGCTAAAACATGGAGGCAGCCCGAGTGCCCGGGCCGGGGGGTGGATACACAGCATGTGGTCCATCCACACACGGAGTCTCACTCTGCCTTAAAGAGGAAGGGCCCTGACACCTGCTGTAGGGACGGACCATGAGGATGTTGTGCTGAGTGAGTAATCCAGACCCAGAGGGACAGGCCCTGTGTGACCCACTCAGAGGGGTCCGATCCAGAGAGACAGGAAGCAGATGGTGGTGATGGGCTCGGGAAGGGACAGGGAGTGAGTGTTTAATGGGGACCAAGTGTCAGTTTGGGAGGATGGCAAGTTCTGGAGAAGGTGGTGGTCACGGCTGCACCACAGCGTGAATGTCTCCTGCCTGAGCTGTGCACTTAGAGATGTGAAGGTGGTAAAACAAGCGAAAGTGTGAGAAAAAGGAGAGAACCAGCACGCACTCCAGGGACCTGGGGGTTGCCAGGACTCACGCTGACGCCGCAGTGAACATGGATGGTGACATTTTATTCTTGCTTCGATTCAGGTGTGAAATGGCCTCAGGGGCCTCCCTGGGTTTGGGTTGTTGATTTTCAAAAATATATATATTTTTATTGATTATAGAGAGGAAGGGAGACGGATTGAGAGAGAGAAACATCAAGGATGAGAGAGAATCATGGATCGGCTGCCTCTTGCACGTCCCCCACTGGGGATTGAGCCTGAAACCCAGGCATGTGCCCTGACCGGGAATTGAACCCTGTCCTCCTGGCTCATAGATCGACGCTCAACCACTGAGCCACATCGGCCGGGCTGGACTGTTGATTTTTAAGTTGTGGGAGGAGCGATGCTGAACTGCTGTCTCTTTTGGGGGTTTACAGCTCACTTTCTATTCAGAACTCAGAGGGTATAAAAATGTGTGCAGAGATTCGTGTAAGATCTTTGTTCTAAGGGCAGCGTCTTAAATGTCTGCCACGCGAGCCCAGGGCACCTGCAGTGGTGAGGACACCTGCTGGGGTGGCGCCCGGGTCCCTGCAGGGGGCGACGGCGCAGGTTGTGGGGCAGGGGGAGCCCAGCACTCGGCTGGGACTCCATTGGGGGTGGGGTTCTTGGTCTTTCTGTTACTCCTCAGGGTTTGTGTGAAACGTGTTTGAGACAGACTGTTTCCTTCTAGGTCGCATGTTTATATTTTATGGGAATAAGACCTCCACGCAGTTCTTAAACTTCACTCCAACGCTGATCTGCTCAGATGACCTTCAGGCCAATATCCTTGGTTCCGCCTGCCCACGCCCCTGCCAGCAGCCCTTGGGGGGTAGCGGAGGGTTGTGAGCAAGGGATGCTCCCCCTTGACAGGCAGCGTCTACTCCTGGCTCACTTGCTTCGCTCTCCTGTGACATTGTTAGTCCCTCTGAGCTCTGGTGTCCTTCTCTGCGGGTCTCCGGGGCTGCTGCTGCTGGACACAGCGGGCCCACCACTTGCTGGGGGAGCTGGTGTCTGTTGAGATGGAGGCTTATCCCCCCAGAAAGTCAGCGATGTGGGAGCTCTTCCGGCCAGTGTGGCGTCACTTAGTGTCCACCGTGCTCCCTCCCAGGAGGGCTGGCCACGTAGTGGTGGTGAGCAAGGCCCGGCTTGGCCAGAGGGGCGGCTACCTGCTCACTTGTATCTCGAGACAAGTACATTTTAAATGTAGCCTGTCAAGGCGGTGTTTCAGAAGTCTTTAAAAATACTTGTACGTAGGGTCAACTCTACTAAAGGTTTCGTCCAAGATCAGCAGCGTGAGCACCACTCTTCCGAGCCCCTTCTAGAAGGTCTCTTACTGCTGGGCTCCCTGAGCCCGGGGAGTGCAGGCTGGCTTGGCTCGGACCCACTTTTCTAGTTGAAATGGCCTTGACACGCACACACCTGAGCCTGCAGACCAAGCCCGTGGATCCGACAGTGGACGGGGGCGCGCAGGTGCAGCAGGTTGTCAACATCGAGTGCGTGTCGGACTTCACCGAAGCGCCAGTTCTCAACATCCAGTTCAGGTGAGAGCCCAGGTGGGGCGCTGCTGGCTGGCGGGTGTCCCAACCCTGGCGCTGACCTGGAGCTTGAGGGGCTGGGGCTCACCTGCACGCAGCTGTGTCCCCGGGAGCCATTCCTCCTTGCTCAGCTGCAGCACCAGCTACAGAGGATGGAGGTGGGGGAGAGTGAGTCCAGACCCCGAGGTGCCTGCTGGCGTGTCATCTGGAGCGGGGCCTGCAGGTCCCCTGTGCCGCTGCAGGGGGGTGTCCCTCCAGGCCTCATCTGCTGTGAGTGCTTCTGCAGACACACTGTTTTGATTACCAAAAAAACCCACACTTATTTTTGGTGTTGTTACTGGTTCATTAGTGTTATTTTTCAATGGCTACAATAGAGTGTACTTGGTTGACCAGTTCACTGTTGAGTGTTTGTAAAGTTACATTTTTGGAAAAGCATGTATTTTTTAAAAATATTTTTTTATTGACTTTTAGAGAAAGGGAGAGGGATAGAGATGGAAAGAAACATTGATGAGAGAAACATCATCAATCGGCTGCCTCCTGCACGCTCCCCACAGGGGATTGAGCCCGCTACCCGGGCATTTGCCCTGACCAGGATTTGAACCGGTGACCTCTTGGTTCCTGGGTTGACACTCAACCGCTGAGCTACACCCACGGGCATGGAAAAGCATATTTTCAAACATCGAATACACAGAGAACTGAAGATCGTATACTTTGTGGAATTGAGGGAAACAGGCACATTTTCTTTTCATGAAAAGAGGAAAAACCCGACACAATTTCAACTGACTTGCAGTTGTGGGCGTGGCCTGATGGGGAAAGTGAGGGGGTGGATGTCCTCGGGGGCGTTGCCCGCAGCGCTCGGCCAGAGCAGCACGTCCACCGCAGGACAGGTGCCCAGGAGCAGGCACGAGCGGTGTGCGGTCCTCTCAGTGACAGTGCCCGGGCCAGGCCGAGCCACCCTCCAAACGCTGCCCCCTGTGGGCAGGACAGCCCCTCCAGCGGCTGGGTGGATGAGGCGCTGAGGCGGGAGCCTCCCACCTGGGACCGCAGCCCTCTGTGCCTGGAGATGGGCAGGCAGGGGCGTGGCCCCCAGCCGAGTGGCAGTCCCCTGCTGCCCGTGGCTCTCCTCAGCACGTCTCTTGCTCGCAGGTATGGCGGAACCTTTCAGAATGTGTCCGTCAAGTTGCCCATCACACTCAACAAGTTTTTCCAGCCCACAGAAATGGCCTCCCAGGACTTCTTTCAGCGCTGGAAGCAGCTGAGCAGGTGAGCGGCCCCTGTGTGGGAGGGGGAGGGGCGGCTGGGCCTGTGGCCCCTCGGCGGAAGGTCTGACGCTGGTTTGTGTCTCAGTCCCCAGCAGGAGGTGCAGAACATTTTCAAGGCAAAGCATCCAATGGACACAGAAATCACCAAAGCCAAGGTGACAGCCTTGTTGGCGGCGCTCCCGGGGCGGCCCTGTGTCCACCCGCAGCCGCGGTGTCCCAGCTTCCCGTTTCCTTTGCACAGATTATTGGGTTTGGTTCCGCGCTCCTGGAAGAGGTCGATCCGAATCCTGCCAATTTTGTGGGAGCTGGGATCATCCACACCAGAACCACGCAGATCGGGTGCTTGTTGCGCTTGGAGCCGAACCTCCAGGCCCAGGTCAGCCTCCTAAGGACATGGCTGCTTCCACGGCGTGGCTTCAGGGCGTGGTTGCCACGGGGAGCCAGAGCCTAGTGTGGGGTCATGAGTGCCCAGGGGAACCCACCACCCTGCGCACGACACTCCCATCCCACCCGAAAATTCCAGGGAGCCTGGCCGCCAGCTCCGCCTCCCCTCGAGGCAGTGCTGTGCCAGTCCTGGTGGCCTTCCTACTGACGGACCCCTGGGCTGTGTGGGGGCAGGGCTGCTGCGGGTGCTCTGGGCAGGCCTTTGTGCAGACGGCGGGTGGGACGCAGTGAGGAGCGCGCTCACAGGCCCACATGTGGTTAGTGGGTGAGTAGCTGCCCCTACTCTCCAGGGGCTGGGATTGTCCCCCCAGCAGCAGCTCCTGTGCACACCGGCACCTGCCACCTCAGACTTCCCTTCAGCTGTGGCCGGGAGTGATATGCTCGAGGCACTAGAGCTTTGGGCGCCTCGGGAGGGCCGGGGCTGAGCGGGGAGTGCGAGGCGGCGCCCGGGCTGTGACGGCTGTGAGCCTGGGCCCTGACCGGCCTCTCTGTTGCAGATGTACCGGCTCACGCTGCGGACGAGCAAGGAGACCGTCTCCCAGAGGCTGTGCGCGCTGCTGTCGGAGCAGTTCTAGCCCCGCGACTCCTCGCTCAGCCGCTGTCTGCACAGCCGCAGGCCCGCCAGCCTGCCTCGTCCCTCAGGGTGGACGGGACGGCGCAGTGTGAGGACAGAGGCTGAGCCTGCACCGCAGCCGGCCTGCCAGGTCAGGAGGGCGGCCCTGGGATCCGTTTTTATAGAAATCAGGACAGTTCTGTGGTTAAACCTACAAATTAAAGGGAAACTAGAAGTTTGAATGGAAATGGGTAGTTTCTGGAACTTTATCAAATACCACCGCTGTGCTGCTGCTCCTCTGCTTCTCAGAGGCAGGCGGCAGTGTTTCGTCGTGGGGCTCAACCTGAACCAGGCATGTGCCTGTTGTGGGAGCCGCCAGGGCAGGAGCTACGTGACGAGGTCCCCATGTGGCCTGGCCCTGTGCTTGGGCCTTGGGGCCGGAGCCCAGAGCACGCCAGCTGCCGCGCTGAGCCTGGCTCTCCCAGGGCAGGATTCGCAGTCTAGACGAGGGGACATCTGTTCTGCCTCCCCAACGTGCATCCCGCCGGGTTCAGCTCCCTTCCAGCACGGTGTTCCCGAGGGGGTTTGCAGTGCCGACTGACTGCGCGTGGGGAGGGGGGAGGGGGGTATGTAGCTGACCTCACTCATCTTTGGGCTTCACCGTAGTGGCCAGGGACTGGTTCCCATCTGTGATTGGAGGGTTAAATGTGACCAGCAGAGAAGATTCTAGAAGGCAAGCTGGTCTCTTCCCTTTTGGTAGCCTTAGGCTGTCAGCGCCGTTGTCCCTGGGTCATAGTTGCAGCCAGTGCTGCAGACCTTGGCTGGCATGGGCACAGGAGGGTGTCACCATGCGCCACTCTCATCACTCGGCGCTGGTGGTGGTCACTCCGTCCTGGCCGCCAGCCTGCACGTGTGCACCCTGAGCTGGCCACCCAGGAGCCCAGCCAGCCAGGGCCTCTGTTCTGCTTGGGGCCGGTGCGCAGAGGGTGGCAGCTCAGCCTGGCAGGTGGCACCTGAGGGCCTAGGAGGAGCCAGGGCTTTGTTGGTTTCCCAGTTTCCCAGCAGGCACTGGGCACCCCAAGAGGCGCCTCAGACCCCCATGAGCCTGTGCTGTGGTGTGGGTCCCGGGGAGGCAGAGGCACGGAGGCGCCCTCTGGGCCTGGGGGCAGCCACACTGCAGACACCCCACCAACGTCAGTGTAGCCCTGCGTGCGTGCTCTGGGACCCACAGAGACCCGAGTAACCACCACCTCCGCGTGCGCCTCCGTGTCCAGGGGTCCTTGCAGGGACACGAGTGGCCTTTTAGTTTCCCTTTAATCTGTAGGTTTAACCGCTGGCGTGGCCGGCCACACAGCGATGCTCCTTGTGCGTCTGTTCAAGCTGCTGGCAGTGCGCGGCGCTCCCGCACTGCGTGTGGCCCGCCCGCCCGCCGCGGGGCTCTCCTGGTCCGTCGGCGCCCTCCCTGAGCTCCGCCTGGGCTGAGTGCATTGGAGGAGGGAGCACCATGAAGTGTGCTCCTTCCAAGGGATGGTCAACACCAGGACCATGACAGGAACGTGTGTGCTGTCCCTGGAGGGAAAGCCCCGCCTGCAGCGGGAGGCCATTGACCCCCCTGACACGGCAGGGCGCCGCCTTTGGGTGGGTCGTCCTCCAGAGCAGCGGTCGCCAAACCTTTCGGATCTCACCATCACTTGGCGGCCGCTGCTCCAGAGCGTGGTGGCCCGGCCAGGGCAGAAGCTTAGGTGCGCTGGAGGTGATGTGCCTTTTGCTCTGCATGTGGGTTCAGGGTGTAAGGTTGAGCCGGTGGGGTCATCCTGCTGGGCCCCCGCCCAGCCTTGGCTCTCCTCTGGGCAGGACGTGTGGGGTAGTCTGCCGCCTGGAGGCCGGGGGTCTAAGGGTTCCTCCTGGGGAATAAGCCTCCGGAGCTCACGGGAGGGGTGACCCCACCACAGACTGGGAGCAGGATCCCACGGGAGGAGGGCTCCCCAGGAGAGTCCCGAGGGAGGGAGGGACCCTGGAGGTGGGCCGAGGAGGGCGAGGGGCCTGCGGGGGTGGGTCCTGGCTGATGCCGCCTGGCCTCGTGGGGTAGGTGGGGTTGGGGTTCACGGGTGCCAAGGGGCATGGAGACGACAAGCAGAGCTCAGGGTGGCCTCGTGCCTTGACCAGGGCCAGTTTATTTGTCCTCTGTTCACAGGGCTTGTCGAGCACGGCGCTGGGACACCCCTCCCCAGGGTGAGCTGTGTTGGTGGGCAGGCTGGTGCCCTCACTTCCCTTCCCGACTGCTCGGCCCCTCTCCTTGCTGCCTCTCCCCTGTCCATCATTGCCCTTCCTCGGGCCCCAGGGTCTGGTTGGGCAGGGCCAGGCAGCTGCCTTCCAAGGCTGGGCGGCAGTGTGGACGATTGGTGGGCGTGTTCCGAAAGGCTTGTGTGGGGTGGGCCAGGGTCTGCGGGACCCCTGCCCGGTAGGCCCTTCCTGCAGGTGCCTGGATGAGCTGCACCCCAGGGCTCTGAGGCCAGACCTAGAAAGGGGCTGCTAGGCACAGCAAGCAGGGGCGGGGGGCGGGGGAGAGGGCTGGGCGCTGGGAGTAGTGCTTCATCCTCTCACCAGGGGGGCTGGCCCCTGGTCTCTGCAGCGCCAGGGGCCACACACGCAGCGTTTGAACACCTGCAGCGTGAGCACCAGCTGCTTGCCCGGTGCCCCGGGGTCTGGACAGGGCAGTACCAGCTGCTTCTCGTAGGAGCCAAGGGGGTGGCAGCAGCTGCAGAGGGTGTCCACTTGGTTGGTGTAGGCGTTGAAACTAAAGAATCCGCCGAAGGTACATGGTCAAGCCTGCGGCCTCGGGGAAGGCTCCCCGTTCCTCCCCAACCACCCAGACAGGGCAGACCCTGGCAGGGCCTCGGGGAGGGATCCCCGTTCCTCCCCAACCACCCAGACAAGGCAGACCCTGGCAGGGCCTCGGGGCGGGCCTCTGTGGTGACCTTCCCAGCTGTCGGAGGTCAGCTGCAAGGGTGGTTGAGACGGGGCAGGAGATCCCGGCTGGACCTGCCCGACCACCCCCTGGGAGCCTCTGCTGGGTAAGGCGGCTCCAAGCTCGGAGCCCAGCAGTAGATGGAGACCGCCCGGGTGACAGCTCACCTGGCTGAGGAGGCGCAGACACCCTCGCAGCGGGTCACTGTCACGTTGGCTGTGCACCCCTGGTAAGTGACCTCCTCCTCCAGCTCCCGCACTCGGCAGACCTCTGAGAAGTGGAGACAGGCAGTGAGACGCCAGCCCCAGAGCCAGGTGACGGTGCTGCCCCCCTGGGGTCTGTGCCTGGCCCTCAGGAGGTGGGGCAGGGGACCTGCGGGCTCTGGGCCTGGGCTCCACAAGCCCTGTCTGTGTGGGACCCCGAGTGATGCCGGCCCAGGGAGCCAGCAGATGAGCCTGGGCCCCGTGGGGGCCAGTCGGCACTTACCTGGGCCCTACCTGTGCTGTCTCTCCTGCCCGAGCCCCCCGGGTCTGACCTCACCCCGGGAATAAAGCCTGCTGGTCTCCCCCGTGGTCCAGGCTGTCTCGGGATGAGGCAGATTCCCACGCTGCTCCCCAGCCTCCCCAGCCACCTCCCCTCCCAGCTGATGCCTACCTGCAGGCATAGGTGTGTCTGGTGTGCTGGGCTCAGAACCTGCGGGAGGGACGAGGAGAGGACATCAGTGTCACCATACGGGAGCTTCCTGCATGGCTCTGTCGTCCCTGAGTGGACCCATGAGCTTTGACCTGCACCTAGGCCTTTTCCCAGGAGAAATGTGTCACTGTGAACAGTCCTGCCTGGGGCTTGTGAGGGGAGCCCAGTCCAGGCAATGGCTGCCGTGGAGGGAACACCCGAGAGGGAGGGGTGTGGTGTCTCTGGAGGACAAGGTGGGTGCAGCTGGCCTGGGTGCAGAGGGCAGAGTGGACGCTGGAGGAGGCTGCAGGGCTGAGCACGTGCTGCTAGTCCCAGCTCGGCCCTGAGTGGTCACCTGGGGTGAGGCATGGCCTACCAGCCTTTGCTTTGCTTTCTGCAGCCTGGGGGAAGGTGGGAATAGTTGCTCCCCGGATCCCTGCCAGCCCGAACCTCCTCTGAGCTCCGCAGAGGACAGCAGTGGAAAGCTGCTGAGCAGAGGGTCTCCTCAGAGGGAGGCCAGGACTGCAGGGGGAAGGGGATCAACAGGGAAGGCCAGGTGTGCATTCCAGCCAGGTGCTGACAGAGGGAGGGGCTTGGGTGGTTCCTCTTGTGGGGTTTTCTGGAGAGGTTCCTGGGGAGGAGGGAGAGAGGAACTGACGCCCTGTCAAGGAGGGTTGAGAACAGGTCCCAAGGGTGGGGGAACACAAGGCATAGGACAGGACAGAGCGCGGAGGTATGGGGAAGCATGTGGAGGAGGTGAGACCCAGACCCCTGAAGGCACAGCTGGGACACCCAGAGCAAACACCTGGTCAGAGGCTCAGCTGACTCTCTGACTGTGCACCACTCCCTGTGCGGCCCGGCTACGCCAGGAGGTGAAGGCTTCAGGGGCAGGAAAGGAGACCTGCCACCTCCACACAGCTGTGAGCCCGGTGTGATGTGAGCACAGAGAGGGGGACAGAGGCAGGGAGGGGAAGGAGAAGCCCCAGTGGTCATCGGGCAGTGTGAGGAGTCAAGAAAAGGCGGGGGGCCTCCTGGGAGTGTCCCAGAACGCGGCCAGTAGAGAGGCAAGGCTAAAGAGGCAGTGCACAGGGTCATGGGGTAGGCTGTAGAGACATCACTTACTGGAGAAGCTGGGCCCGGATGTGAGGAGAGAGGAGGCGGAGGAACCTGCAGTGGGAGAGGAGGAGCTTCTGTGCGCAGTGATGGAGCTGGTCAGGAAGAGAGTGGTCAGCAGTCCAGTGGTACCAGGATGCTTGGTAGTGAGGTTCGTGGCAGGAGAACTTCGGATGGATGTCACCCCCAGCGTGGATGACATGAGGCTGGGCAAGGGAACTCGGGTGGTGAGAGAAGTGGACTGTGAGGTGGTGGACATGGAACCAGTGGGGGCGGAGTGAGAAGTGAAGGGAGTGTGTGGCCTGTTGGGAGTAGCCGAGGCCGTGGGGGTGTGTGTCCCCGGGCTCCCGGTGCCTCTACTGGTGGTCTTGTGGGAGATGGTGGTGCGTGGAGCAGATGTGGTCCCAGAGTGGGCAGGTGCGGAGGGGTGTGACACCAGGGAGGTGGAGGTTTTGGCTGTGCTGACAGAGTGAGGGGCTTGGGTGGTTCCTCTTGTGGTAGGTGTCCATGGCACTGTGGAGGGTGAGGGCCCTGTGCCTGTGGCAGGGACGTGTGTCGATGATGGAGAAGAGCCTGTTGGCCTTGCAGTAGAGATGGTCTCTGGTTGTGTTGGGGTGATCACTCTGTGAGAAGTGGGAGTGACAGAGGAGGTGGCAGAGTTTGGAACGTGAGTGGATTGAGTGGTCTTGGATGGAGATGCTGTTGGGAAGGTGGTGGTGGTCCGGAATGATGTTCCTGTGGGCGGACCTGTAATGTGGGAGGTGGTGGACACGGAACCAGTGGGGGCGGAGTGAGAAGTGAAGGGAGTGTGTGGCCTGTTGGGAGTGGCCGTGGGGGTGTGTGTCCCCGGGCTCCCGGAGCCTCTACTGGTGGTCTTGTGGGAGATGGTGGTGCGTGGTGCGGATGTGGTCCCAGAGTGGGCAGGTGGAGTACTTTATACTAGAGAGGTGGAGGTTTTGGCTGTGAGGTTTGCGCTTGGGTGGTTCCTCTTGTGGTAGGTG
>NW_005872278.1:64799-86504 GCF_000147115.1 Myotis lucifugus | reverse complement strand
AGCGCAGGACACACACCTCCGCCCTGTGGCCGAGAAGGGCCCGCCCTGCGCCGCAGCCCGCCTCCCCCAGGTCACTCTGGCCTCTCAAGTCCAAATCCCTTCTGTCCCAACAACAACCGAGGCAGGACGGCCAGTGCCAGACCGGCCGAGGCGTGGACAGCGGCCCACGTGAACCTCTGAGGGCTGAGGGCGCACGGGGACTGGGGAATCGACCCCTGGCCCCGCAGGGACGGAGATGGAGACAGACAGATGCTGGGGGCTGTGGGGACCCAGCAGCCTCGACCGGGGACCCAAGAGGCGGCCGGGAGGGCGGGGAGCCCCCGGACCCGCGCCCCCTCCCTGCGCTCTTCTCTCGGGACCGCGGGGCGCACCGAACAGGTGGCGGCCCATCACCAGGGGCCGCAGCTGCTCCGCTGGGCGACCCTCCGGCCAGTTCACCCGCGCGGTTGGCTCAGGACCATTGGCGCCGGGGCTCCCGCAGCCCGGAAAGTGGGGCGCCCAGCGACCCCGGGAAGGCGGGACCCGCTCAGAGACTCACGGCTTCGGCCCGGAAGCCTCAGGCAGGTCGCTCCTGGGGACTCACGGCCTCGGCCCGGAAGCCACGGCGCAGGGCAGCCCCGGGACCGGGACGGGATGAGCCTCGGTGCGCACCCGCGGGCTCTGCCGCCGCCCCGACTCTCCCACCGACGCCGACGCCCCGCGCCACTGGCGAGTCTGCCCCTAGAGACGGTCTTTTCAGCCTGATTGGCTTTTATTTTTGTTTTTTAATCCTCACCCGAGGGTAGTTTCCCATTGGTTTTTAGGGAAAGACAGACACATCCATGTGAGAGAGACACAGGGATCGGCTGCCTCCTGCACCCGCCACACCTGGGCTCAGGCCAGGGAGGAGCCTGCAACCCAGGTGCGTGGCCTTGACCGGCATCCAACCCGGGCCCTTCGCTCTATCCACTGAGCGACACCGGCCAGGGCAGCGGCTCTTGCGCGAGGAGGCGACTCAGGGCCTGGACCGGAGCGGCTCCCGCAGGAGGGGCCCCGGGAAAGGCCTGGACGCAGCCCGGTCACCGCAAAACGCGCCGGGATTCAGCCGGATGAACGCGAAGGCGGGCGCCTCGGGCTGCCCCGCGCCCCCCCCCGGCGCCCCCGCTACTCACCGTCTGGTCCGCCCCGGGTCAGCCTCAGGGACGCTCCCAGGCGACGGTCCCCCGCCCTGCGTGTCAACTGACCGTGGGAGGACGGGCGGGGGCTGCCGGCTCCACGCTCCACCGGGAAAACGCGCGCAGCGTCCTGGACGTCGCCTGGACCGCGCGCGTGCGCACATGGGAACGCAGTTGGCTACCAGAGTGGGGGTTGGGGTTTGGGACCCCAAGGTCACCCTCGGGTCTGTAGAGACCCGAGGGCGGGGGCACCGGGTGGGCGCTGAGCCCCCAGACGTGGGGCCAGGACTGCGGGCGCCGGGAGGGGACCGGCAAGCGTCCGCGCTCAGTGGGCTCGTCCTGCCCACAGGCCTCAGCGGTGCGCAGGGTTAGCCTTATGTTGTTTTATTTCAGGGGGAGGGAGAGGGAGAGGGAGAGAAACGTCAATGATGTGAGAGAATCAGAAATCTGCTGCCTCCTGCACGCCCCCCAAGGGGGACCCAGCCGGAACCGGGCATGCGCCCTGGTGGTGAATGGAACCCTGACCTCCTGGTTCCTCGGTTGATGCTCAACCACTGAGCAAACCAGGCCCCGCAAAACAAGCTTTTTTTTTAAAGAGTTGAGTCATTTTTTAAAAAGTATTTTTTATTGATTTTTTTACAGAGAGGAAGGGAGAGGGATAGAGTTAGAAACATCGATCAGCCGCCTCCTGCACACACCCCACTGGGGACGTGCCTGCAACCAAGGTACATGCCCTTGACTGGGATCAAACCCGGGACCCTTCAGTCTGCAGGCGGACGCTCTATCCACTGAGCCAAACCGGTCAGGGCAGCAAACACATTTTTAAGACAATTAACCACCCGCCCCACCCCTGCAGGAGGCTGACTCATGTCCCCCAAAGATGTCCACTCCTCAGTCCTGGGCATCGTGGGGTCACCGATCCGGGTTTGGAGAGGAGACTCCCCTATCGCCTTTGGCTGAGATGGAGTGGGATTACCTGTATCTGCCCACGGTGTGAGCATGTGCCCTCGCCCAGGCCGCAGAGGGGACGCTGTCCTGGGGAAAGGCTGAAGCAAGAGGGAGGCGGGTGTGCTCATGAGTTAAGGACACAAGACTCAGCTCTGGGGGTCAGGACAGAGCCCACCCGGAGCCTCCAGGGGCAGCGCCCTGACCAGCCCCTTGGGTTTTATCCCAATGAGGCCAGCGATGAGTCAGCAAAGGAAGACGCCACACAGAGGGCAGAGCCCAGGAGACCCCATCCAGCGGGGTCACAGGGGTGGTGCTCTCTGCCGCCCATGGTGTGTGACCACACGCTGAAGCCGTATTGCTAACAAGGGGACCCACCGAAGGAAACCTTGGTGTTGCCCCCCGAGTTTCCGTCACAAACATGGAGCAGCACGCGTGTGGCTGACCAGTTACTCAGATCTGGGCTCTCTGGAGGACAAGGGCAGGCTCTCCGCTGTCAATACGAACTGGCATCGAGGCCCTGGCCTGTGTTGCTCAGTGGATAGAGCCCCAGCCTGCAGACTGAAGGGTCCTGGATTCAACTCCAGTCAAGGGTACGCACCTCGGTCGCAGGCTCCTGGCCCTGGCCCAGGGCATGTGGAAGGCAACCAATCGATGTGTCTCTCTCACATTGGTTTTTTCTCTCTCCCTCTCCCACTTTCTCTAACAATCAATGGAGCCCTAGCCATTGTGGCTCAGTGGATAGAGCGTCAGCCTGTGGACTGAAGGGCCCCAGGTTCGATTCTGGTCAGGGGCACATGCCCGGGTCCCCCTGGTCCCCAGTAGGGGCGTGCAGAAGGCAGCCAGTCACTGATTCTCTCTCATCATTGCTGTTTCTATTATCCTCTCCTTTCTAAAATCAAAAAAATATATTTAAAAAAAATTAAAATACCCAGGTGGCAAATTTAAGAGTTCCGTTATGGTTGTCACCTGATGAGTAGAATAAAAATCTGAGTTTTAACCCCTCTGGTCACATTTGTGGTACAAACCTCTTAGGTATCACATGACCATCCTGGAGGAAAAGGGAAATCATTTATGCTGCTCCAACATGTACGCAGCTCCAACACACACAGTGGTGGTTCTCACAACTGCCCTCACATCCTGACACCAGAGGGAGGGCCTGGGCAGGCGACAGCTCTTTTCTGTCTGACCCAGTGATGGCGGACCTATGACACGCGTGTCAGAGGTGACACGCAAACTCACTTTTCTGGTTGATTTTTCTTTGTTAAATGGCATTTAAATATATAAAATAAATATCAAAAATATGTCTTTGTTTTACTATGGTTGCAAATATCAAAAAATTTCTATATGTGACACATGGCAGCAGAGTTAAGTCAGGGTTTTTCAAAATGCTGACACGCCGAGCTCAAAAGGTTCGCCATCACTAACCCTAATCTGAGACGGGTGTAGGCGTCCTCGCCCAGTTTCTGTTGCCAACTTTCACTGGGTGAGACAGCCTCAGCTACTGTCCTCCAGCCTGGAGTAAAGAAAACATGTCACCCTGACAGGTTTGGCTCAGTGGATAGAGCGTCGGTCTGCAGACTGAAGGGTCCCAGGTTCCATTCCGGTCGGGGGCATGTACCTTGGTTGCGGGCACATCCCCAGCGGGGGGTGTGCAGGAGGCAGCTGATCGATGTTTCTCTCTCATCGATGTTTCTAACTCTCCATCCCTCTCCCTTTCTCTCTGTAAAAAATCAATAAAATATATTTTTTTTAAAAGAAAGAAAACATGTCAGCTGCTGCCTCACTCCCCCGTGGTACCTGCCTGTCCGGCCCGAGCCCCGCCGGGGGCCTCTCCGAAGGTGCCCAGTGCCAGCCTGAAGAACTGTGTTGTCAGCTGTGGCTCAGGGGTCAAAAGCGAGGTTGTTGCTACAGGGTTTTTTCATTTTTTCATATGTTGTGTGACAGAGAGCTCACGCCCTGCTATCCCATCTCATGCCCAGGCCTTTCTCCACTGTGACATTTCTGACGCTGAGCGAGGTTAGACTTCCAGCTGAAGACTTTCCCACATTAGCGGCAGCCACAGTCTGCCTGGGACGTGAAGTTCCTGGTGCCGAGTAAGAGCGGATCCTGCAGGAAGACCTACCCACACCTGCTGCACCCCTGAGGCCTGTCTCTGACGTGACCTTTCCGATGCCGGGCCAGTTGGGTGCCTTGGCTGAAGAACTCCCCACACTCGCTGCACCTGTAGGACCTGGCTCCCGTGTGAACTCTCTGGTGCTTGCTGAGGGTGGAACTTTGGCTGAACACCTTGCCGCACTCGGTGCACTCATAGGGCCTCTCACCAGTGTGGATCCTCTGATGTATAATCAGGCTGGGGCTCTGGGTAAAACATTTCCCACACTCACTGCACTCGTAAGGCCTCCTTCCTGTGTGAACTCTCTGGTGTTTTACGAGGTTGGAGTTGGAGGTAAAGAATTTTCCACAGTCGCGGCATTTATAAGGCCGAGACCCAGTGTGGATTCTCTGATGCTCGCTAAGGCTGCAGCTATGGCTGAAAAATTTCCCACACTCGCTGCACTGATACGGCCTCTCCCCCGTGTGAACTCGCTGGTGCCCAACAAGCGTGTGTTTGTAGCTAAAGGTTTTCCCGCACTCGCTGCACTTGTGCGGCCTCTCTCCAGTGTGAGTCCGCTGATGCCGAACAAGTGTGTGTTTGTAGCTGAAGCTTTTCCCACACTCGCTGCATCCGTGAGGCCTCTCTCCACTGTGAATTCTCTGGTGCTGAGCAAGTCTGTACTTCTGGCAGAAGCCTTTCCCACAGTCACTGCACACGTAGTGCTTTCGTCCCGGGTGAAAGGCCTCTGCACGCTCGCCGTGCATGAGCTGGTAGAAGCGGGAGTTGGTGGGGGAGCCCCTCCCAGCCTCCCAACACGTGAACGGCTCCTCTGAGATGCGGGCTGTGCAGCTCTTCCCGCAGGAGGCCGGGTCTGTGTTCCTTCTGGAGAGTTCCTCTCCACTGTGCTGGAGCTGGCGACCCTTCCCAGGTGCCCCAGGCAGTTCCTGCTCAGTTTCCCCCAGGATGTCAGTCAGGGGTGAACCGCCTTCTGAGGCCAGGCCACATGTCCCCCAGGGGTCGGCCTCCTGCGTGGACAGACCTGCCTTTGGAGTGTTTCTCTGTGACGTTTCAGCAACATTCTGCTCAGAAGCTGCGTCTTCATCCTCTGCCCTATGCCAACCTGGAAGCAGAGAAACGCGGGTGTGGGTGGGGTGGAGGCAGCCCCATCAGTGTGTCTGCCCACCAAGGGGTGAGTCCACGGGGATCCCTAACCGAGGCAGAAGGAGGGCTCGGTGCGTAACAGGCCGCTAAACGGGGCAGCACAGGGGATCCCTCGGCCGAAGACACAGGACGAGGCAGGTCCACAACTCACGCCTCTGCACACACTTCACCTGGGCCAGTGCTGCTGCTCACACGTGTGCTGCGCGGGAGGGTGGCCCAGGAAAATCCGTCTCCGCTGAGTAGCTGGGGTGCAAGGGCTACTCAGGGACAGAGGCGCAGACGCCATAACACATTAATTAAGTGAGGCCAATCCTGGGGCGCACGGCAAAGGGCGCAGTGGAGCGGAGGGTGCTAGAGGTGAGGGTAATCCAGCATCAGAAGTCAAAAATGAAAGGTGCACAGGTGCCAAGAATGGGGAGTCAGCCTGGCTGGTGTGGCTCAGTGGATAGAGTATCAGCCTGCGGACTGAAGGGTCCTGGGTTCGATTCCAGTCCAGGACACATGCCCGGGTTGTGGGCTCAGTCCCCAGTGGGGGGTGTGCAGGGGACAGCTGATCGGTGGTTCTCTCTCATCATTGATGTTTCTATCTCTCTCCCTTCTCTCCCTTCTTCTCTGAAATCAATAAAAATGTATTAAAAAAAAAAAGAACGGGGAGTTCAGAGACATGCAGCATAAAGACAGCCACTGGTCTGGTCTCCGGAACAGCGCTGGGCACAGGGTGTGTCTGTGATATGAGCCGACCCCAGTCATGCCATCCCATCCTTCCCGATATCAACCCGCAGGACCAGCCACAGCGGAGCCCTCTTGCTGTGCCTGCAGCGTGTCCACTCCCTCCTGGGCCCAGGGCTCTCCTCCCAGCCCCCCTGGACCCCGTGCGACCAGCAGGCATGGTCCCTACGGAAGACACAGGTCAGGTGAGGGGTGAGCACCGGCCCAGGGCCACCCTAACCCAACACCTCATTGCCCTGGAAGCTCCGAGGAGGGCACCACAGAGACACCCAAAGGCCCCTCCCCACCCCAAAGGGGAGGATGCTGGGTTCCTGTGCGTCCTGGTGCATTCAGACCCCAGAAAATGCCAGCTACAGGGGCAGGACCTGGAGCAGAGATGGCATGTGGGCAGGGAGAGGCTGAGTCCCGCGTGGGCCCAGCCCCAAGTCTCTTGACCCGCAGAACTTCCCTGGTGCTGGCTATTTGCGGCCGGAGGTGGGAAGGCGGGGGGCAGGGGTGAGGGCCTTACCCAGCGAGGCAACCAGTGTGCACACCTCCAGCATCACGTCGCAGTACAGCACCCGCTGAGCCTCGTCCAGAAGCCCCCACTCCTCCAGGGAGAAGAACACGGCCACGTTCTCGAAGGTCACGGGGCCCTGCGAGGGGGGCAGCGGGGGTCCGTCAGCAGCGCCTTCCCCCCAGGACCCGTCACCATCCACATCCATCCTCCACCCTTCATCACGGGGCCCCACCTGGAGCAACAGGTGCCGGAACCAGCAGACATCAGCCTGGAGTCCCTCTGTCTTACCCTCCTGGTGCCAGGGCCCTGGGCAGCCAGTGCGCGCACCAGACCCCTGGCACACGGCTGATCTCCCCACCTCACGCCCCACGCTGCACGTGGCCTCTAGGACGCGCCACGGGATCCCACGTACCTAACCCTCCAGCGCCTCCCGTTCCACTCACAGGTCTGGCTCCAGCCTCAACCCCCCCCCAGCCACATGCAGAGCCACGAATCCCTGTCTGCCCTCAGGGAGCACCCGGTCTCTGCCCAGGTAACACCCATGCCGAGTCTGCCCCCGCGTGACACACCTGGGGGAGCTAGTCTGCTGTCTGACCGCACCTCCCGCCAGCGCCTCAGGCTCAGGGAGGCCGAGACGCACCTGTCCGACCCCACTCCACTCCCCACGCCCCCACGGGAACCTGGGCGCCTGCTGGGCTGTCCCCTCCCCATCTCGTCCTGCTGAGGACCAATCACGACTCGTCCCTCTGCCTTTAGGACTCACACGGCCCCCATGTCCCCTCACTGGTCCCCAGTGGCAACACCGCCGGGACCTGAGCGTGCCCGTCCACAGCAGGCCCAGCGTCCCTCGATGGTGGCCACATCATGGGCATCTCCAGCCTGAAGCCCTCTTTCTAGATCAGTGGTTCTCAACCTTCTGGCCCTTTAGATACAGTTCCTCATGTTGTGACCCAACCATAAAATTATTTTCGTTGCTACTTCATAACTGTCATGTTGCTACTGTTATGAATTGTAATGTAAATATCTGATATGCAGGATGGTCTTAGGCGACCCCTGTGAAAGGGTCGTTCGACCGCCAAAGGGGTCTCGACCCACAGGTTGAGAACCGCTGTTCTAGATCCTCGCGTCTGTCCACTCTCACGTGTGCTCGCGAGTCTCTGGGACACGGGAGACTCAGTGTGACCCACACCTAATCCCTCAGGTTCTCACTGGAAAGCAGTCCCCCTTCCACTGGCTTCCCCGTCTCCACGGACGGCCCTTCCCACCCTTCCTGTCATCGGTGACCTCTGTCACCCTCCCCATCGCTCACTTTACAAAATCCAATGCCAAGACTTTCTCCCACTCCCTAGTCCAGCCACAATCAATGCCTTCTTCTGTCTTTTTAAAAAACTTTATTATTTTTTAAATTGATTTCAGAGAGGAAGGAAGAGAGAGAGATAGAAAATTAATGATGGCCAAAACCGGTTTGGCTCGGTGGATAGAGCGTCGGCCTGCAAACTGAAGGGTCCCAGGTTCGATTCCGGTCAAGGGCATGTACCTCGGTTGCGGGCACATCCCCAGTGGGAGGTGTGCGGGAGGCAGCTGGTCGATGTTTCTCTCTCATCGATGTTTCTAACTCTCTATCCCTCTCTCTTCCTCTCTGTAAAAAATCAATAAAAATATTAAAAAAAAAAAAAAAGAAAATTAATGATGAGCCCTAACCGGTTTGGCTCAGTGGATAGAGTGTCGGCCTACGGACTGAAGGGTCCCAGGTTCGATTCTGGTCAAGGGCATGTACCTTGGTTGCGGGCACATACCCAGTGGGGAGTGTGCAGGAGGCAGCTGATCGATGTTTCTGACTCTCTATTCCTCTCCCTTCCTCTCTGTAAAAAATCAATAAAATATATTTTTTAAAAATGGGGATCTCTCAACCTCTGACCTGGACTTCCAAACCTGACTCTAGGATTTCTCTGGGGCTGCCGGGCACCCAGGGGGTAAGGAGAGGCAGCAGGAGAGCTGCAGACACGGGGTACCCACCCGCACAAGGTCCATTGCTGCTCCGGCTGAGAGCCCCGGGGAGCCCACAGGACCTGGGGGGAGAGCAGGTCGTGTTAATTTAATTCTTGTCGGCAATGCAAACAGAATGAGAAATGACGGACACACAACACTTCAGGTGAAGGGGGAAGCAGAGAAAATAAAGCACGTTAAAGAGGGTAGAATATACAGTCGTGCTGTAAGGTCATGTGACTAGCAGGGGAAAACCCCGTGTCAATCACACCTGGCGTACAAGTAGCATCCACCAGACGTAAGAAAAGGTGACGAGGGGAGGTGGGGGGCAATGGGGGGGGGATAAGGACACATATGTAACACCTTGATCAAGGAAGAAAGAATTTAAAAACATAAAAAGCATTTAATTCATTTGAAAAAAAAAGAAAAGGTGATAAGCCCTGGCTGGTGTGGGTCAGTGGATAGAGCAGTGGTGGCGAACCTTTTGAGCTTGGCGTGTCAGCATTTTGAAAAACCCTAACTTAACTCTGGTGCCGTGTCACACATAGAAATTTTTTGATATTTGCAACCATAGTAAAACAAAGACATATTTTTGATATTTATTTTATACTAAAGGCCCGGTGCACAAAAATTTGTGCACTCGGGGGGGGGCGGGGGGAGTCCCTCAGCCCAGCCTGTACCCTCTCGCAGTCTGGGACCCCTCGGGGGATGGCCGCCTGCTGGCTTAGGCCTGCTCCCCGGGGGATTGGGCCTAACCTAGCAATCAGACATCCCTCTGGTAGCCCGGCAGCCCTCGGGGGATGTCCACTTGCCAGCTGGGAGCAGACCTAAGCTGCAGTCGGACATCCTTAGCGCTGCTGAGGCAGGAGAGGCTCCCACCACCACCGCTGTACTGGCAGCCATCAGCCTGGCTTGTGGCTGAGCAGAGCTCCTCCATGTGGGAGCACACTGACCACTAGAGGGCAGCTCCTGCATTGAGCGTCTGCCCCCTGGTGGTCAGTGTGTGTCTTATTGACCAGTCATTCCCAGTCTTTCTGCTGTTACGGTCAGTGTGCATATTATCCTTTTACTATATAGGATAGAGGCCTGGTGCACGGGTGGGGGCCGGCTGGTTTGCCCGGAAGGATGTCCCAGATCAGGGTGGGGGTCCCGCTTGGGTGCCTGGCCAGCCTGGGTGAGGGGCTGATGGCTGTTTGCAGCTGGTCACACCCCCTTCAGGGTGGGGGTCCCCACTGGGGTGCCTGGCCAGCCTGGATGAGGGGCTAATGGCTGTTTTCAGGCTGGCCGACGACTGAAGCTCCCAGCCTCTCCTTTTTTTCTTTTCTTTTTATTCTAAGATTTCTTTACCTTCTATAATTGAAACTTTGTTGCCGTCACTGGAGCTGAGAACCGCTCCTGCTTGCTCCAGCTCTGAGGCCATGGGCTGCTGAAAGCAGGTATCTGGGGTTTGTTTAGCTTCTATAATTGAAACATTGTTGCTTTCGGAGCTCAGAGCCAGGCCGCAGCAGGCGGGGAACGTTGGCTTCCTCCATCACTGGAGCAAGCAAGCCTCTTGCTCGCTTCAGCTGCATGGCTGCCGGCCGCCATCTTTGTTGGCGGTTAATTTGCACATCGCCCTGATTAGCCAATGGGAAACGTAGCGAAGGTACGGTCAATTACCCTTTTTGTCTTTTATTAGATAGGATATTTAAATGCCATTTAACAAAGAAAAATCAACCAAAAAAATGAGTTCCCGTGTCACCTCTGACACGTGTGTCATAGGTTCGCCATCAATGCTCTAGTCTATAATAATATAAGCACAATATGCTAATTAGACCAGACGTCCTTCCAGATGTCCTTCCAAATGACCTTCCAGACAAAGCCAGGGCCGGAGGGAAGCCCAGGTCCTGGGTCCCGTAGGGAAGCTGGTGCTGGCAGCCAGGAGAAGGAAGGCCTACTCTTGCACGAATTTTGTGCACTGGGCCTCTAGTTATTAATAACGAACTACAACGTTCACTAATGACTGATGACTCTCATTGTGTGGCATTCATCTCCCTTACGCGCAGGCACACCATTTCTCTCTACTGACACCAGCAGCGAATATTCTAGCAGCCAATGGCCACGTGTTTCGTCTTGGACTGACTTGTTGGGTATGCATAGCAGGAAATATTTTGCTTTTGGAGAACAAGAAAAATAGGTTTATTTGCGTGATGCTTACTCATCTGTGCAGTTACTCAGTGTCTGGTAAGTTCCTGTTCAAGAGAAAAACATTAATTTGTATTAAAACGTCCTATTATTTTGTGTTAACGACGACTCATTTTAGCCCTTTGCATTCAGTGTCTCTATTGACATAAACCTATATCTCCATGAAAATGGAAGCTTTGTTTTTTGTGGCCACATCCACTTACACCTTTTTATCTGGCCCGTGGGAGCCTGTGTGACCTGCTTGGGCTGCACCCCGTCCCTGTGGGGTTCTATGGGGGGGAGGTCCCCTGCTCAGGACTGATGACGGGATGGACTAAATTAAATGCCAGCGGGGATGGATTTAACCGCCAGTCCCTCTACCAACCGGAAGTCAGGGGGTGGGACCCAAAGTCCCAGCCTGCCAATCACGTCCCAGCCCGCCAATCACAGGGTCGGTTCTCACGACGCCCCGCCCAGTTCCCAGGAGCTTCCCAAAAGTCCCCGTTCACTCCACAAAGACGCCCGTCACCGTCCACACCGGGGGGCTCCCAGGGCTGGGGGGGGCCGGGAGCCGATCTGTGATGAAGACCAAACACATTTCGGACCAAATACTCATTTCTTAGAAATCACCACCTTCCAGAATTCCCGCCGCTCCGGTCAGCACCCCAGCCCCTGCCCCCTGGACACAGAGACCCCGAGGCGACACCCCTGCCCCCTGGACACAGAGACCCCGAGGTGACACCCCTGCCCCCTGGACACAGAGACCCCGAGGCGCACCCCTCGCCCCTGCCCCCTGGACACAGAGACCCAGAGGCGCACCCCTCGCCCCTGCCCCCTGGACACAGAGACCCCGGCTCCCCAGCGCTCAGGCCGCCGCCCCCCGACGACGGTCACGGGCCTGACGCAGAAACCCGGGCTCCTGCTCGGAGGAGGGGACGGGGCAGGAGGAGGGGGGCGCAGCACCCTCCTTGATCGAGCTCCTGGGCGCGGCCCCGAATATCTGAGGAAGAATTGGGGGCGACAGGTTGGAAGGGGGCGCCGCCTTCACCGCCGGGCCCAGCCGGGCCCTCCGAGCAGCGGGGACGCCGCCCCCGCCCCCACGCCCTCTGTACCGTCCCCGCCCCGACTCCCGCCGCTTGATAAACGAAAAATAATCCAAATCACAGCCCCTGCGTCACGGCCCAGGGGAACTGCCGCCAAAAGCCCCGCCCTCCAGCGCGCGTGGGCACGTAAACGCTGCATACTAAACTCTCATTGGCTCTTCTCGCTGTCATCGGTCGCCGCAGAGCCTCCTGGGTAACGTAGTTTTTCCACTGATTCTTCCTGTGGTTCCCTCACAGTTTGGGGGATAAAGGCCCACCTTCGATGCGAGGGGCGCTGGGAAGTGGCATTCCCGTCTCCAAGGATGCAGTGGGGCTTAGTAGCTCTTAAAGGGGGGGGTACCTACGTTTCCCTGGGGTGCAGTCTGGCACCAAGTGTCAGAAATAGACATTTGAGCCCTGGCTGGTTTGGTTCAGTGGGTAGAGCGTCGGCCTGGGGACTGAAGGGTCCCAGGTTCCAATCCCGTCAAGGGCACATGCCTGGGTTGGGGGCTCGATACCCAGGGCGTGCAGGAGGCAGCCAATCAATGATTCTCTCTCATCGTTGATGCTTCTGTCTCCCTCTCCCTTCCTCTATGACAGCAGTTCTCAACCTGTAGGTCTCGACCCTTTTGGGGGTCGAACGACCCTTTCACAGGGGTCGCCTAAGACCATCGGAAAACACATATATAATTACATATTGTTTTTGTGATTAATCACTATGCTTTAATTATGTTCAATTTGTAACAATGAAATTGGGGGTCACCACAACATGAGGAACTGTATTAAAGGGTCGTGGCATTAGGAAGGTTGAGAACCACTGATCTACGAAATCAATAAAAGTATATTTAAAAAAGAAATAGAGGGCGGGGGTAAGGGGGAGAGATCAACCAAAGGACTTGTATGCATGCATATAAGCATAAACAATGAACAAAGACAACAGGGGGTGAGGGAGAGGGCAGGATTGCGGGTGTGGGGGGACAATGGGGGGGTAAGGACACATTTGTAATACCTTAATCAATAAAGGAAAAGAAAAAGAAAAAGAAATAGACATTTGAGCCCTGGCCCCATAGCTAAGTTGATTAGAGTCACTTTGCATATGTCCCATATGCCAAGATTGTGGTTGGCTCCCCAGTCAGGGCCTATACAAGAAGCAATTAGTGGCCCTGGCTGGTTTCGCTCAGTGGATAGACCGTCGACCTACGGACTGAAGGGTCCCAGGTTCGATTTCAGTCAAGGGCACATGCCTGGGTTACAGGCTTCGTCCAACGTG
This sequence comes from Myotis lucifugus, assembly GCF_000147115.1. Classification (NCBI taxonomy): domain Eukaryota; kingdom Metazoa; phylum Chordata; class Mammalia; order Chiroptera; family Vespertilionidae; genus Myotis; species Myotis lucifugus. Next base: position 73,417 of record NW_005872278.1, on the reverse strand, counting down.
CAGGAGGCAGCCAATCAATGATTCACTCTCATCATTGATGTTTCTATCTCTCTCTTCCTCTCCCTTCCTCTCTGAAATCAATACAAATATATATATTTTTTTAAAAAGAAGCAACCAGTGAATGCATCAATAAATGGAACAACAAACCAATGTTCCTTTCTCTCTAAAAAATAATTAAATCAATAGATTTTTAAAAGTTAAAAAATAAAAACCCGGGAAGTTGTATTGACTTTCCACACTGGATATCATCATTAGGTCTCCGCTCCCAAAGCAGCTGTTGAGCCTCTGTCTCAATCAGGAATGGTCCATGAACAAAGGGGTGAAAGAAGGTGGGTGAGACAACCCTGGAAGCTGTGAAACAAAGTAAATGAAATGCAGGCAGGAACTACAAGGAGTTTTGTAAACGAATTCTGCAGAACAAGGAACTGTGAGGAGAAGCTAACTGCCAGGGAAGGTAACTGAAGAAAAAAGAAGTATGCACTTAGTTATAATTTCTTTCAGATACAAAACATAATTTTTATAAGTATGTCCATGCAATATTTATCTCTTATCTCAGTATGCATATGGAATCTATATATATAAAAGCCTAATATGCAAATTGTCCCCTTGGGAGTTGGACTGGGGGTGTGATTGCTATGACATGCACTGACCACCAGGGGGCAGCGTGGAACGAAGGAAGGCCCCAGCTGGCCGCTGGAAAGCCCCAATCGGCCCTGATTGCTGGCCTAGGGACCCTACTTGTGCATGCATTTCGTGCACCGGACCTCTAGTAAGAAATTATTCAAATTTTACTGGTCCAGACGTTATTCACAATCTGGCAAGCCTACTTTCTTAAAATAATTTTTTTTAAAAAAATATGTCATTCAATTGATTCTAGAGAGGGAGAGGGAAACATCCATGAGAGATACATCAATCGGCTGCCTCCTGCACACCCCTACTGGGGATTGAGCTGCAACCAGGCATGTGCCCTGACCGGGCATCCAACTAACTGCTGACCTCTTGGTGCATGGGACTGTGCTCAAAGGAGCCACACAGGCCAGGGCTGAAAGCCGACTTTCCACATGATTATACCTAGTAACCCATTCATCCTGCTATTCAGCCCTTCAGTGTAAGTTCTGCTGGTTGGGAGGCCTTAAGGAGAAAGTTTCCATCAGAAGAAGAAGAATACTGTTTTTTAAAAAGAATAGTTTATTGCCCTGACAGGTGAGCTCAATGGTTAGAGTGTTGGCCCTGACACCAAAGGATCAGGACCTTGCAGGAAGCAACCAATCGATGTGTCTCTCTCACATTGATGTTTCTCTGTTTCTCTCTCTAAAAAACAAAAACAAAACCAAAAAAACACCTTCAGATTAAAAAAAAAAAAGAGGCATTACTAGAAGAAAGAAGTCAGATAAGAAGAGACAAATCTATATGCTATGTACAAGGCAGATGATTCAAAATTTTTATTGATAATGAATTCATATGAAACTGAACTTAAGTGTGTTAGGTTTAAACTTCACTTTCCCACTTTAAACAACTCTTCTTCTCAGAGTGATTGTCAGAATGTAACAGCACCTTCTTGTTTATACGTGCGCCACTGTGATAACACAGAGCCTTGCTTATTATTGGGTGCCATGCTTTGCACACACATCATGGATAATACTAAAATATATATATATGTGTATGCACTTAGTAAAAACAGCTATACAGAGTAACTGTAGGATTTCTTCTATACAATTCTAGAAATGCAAACTATAGTGTGTACCTGGGGATGACCAGTTGGGTAGAACTGGGAGAGATTACAAAGGGCCAATGAAAACTGGCCCTGGCCGGGTAGCTCAGTTGGCTAGTGTCTTATCCTGATACGCCAAGGTTGTGGGTTCAATCCCCGGTCAGGGCATGTACAAGAATTAACCAACGAATGCGTAAATAAGTGGAACAACAAAATCAATGTTCCTTCCTCCCTAAAAATCAATACTTAAAAAAGAAAACTATAGGCTGATGGATATGTTCATTATCATGACTTTGGTGATGGTCCCATTGTGCACACACATGAAAATATATTTTACACTTTTAAAAAAATGCGATTTATGTCAGTGTATCAATAAAGCTGTTAAATAAAGAGTCCATACAAAGTCTAGATCTCCCTTCCTGTAGAAATATCCTAACATCTGGCAAAGCTCTACTGATTCCAGCAGCGCCATTCCTCATGTCTTAGGTGGGTCAACCCTGATTCCTTCTCAAACTAGAAGGAAATGCTGACAAATGCTTCAATGTGCTCAGAAAAACAGCCAGTCACGAAAGACAAATGCTGTATGACTCCACTTATATGAAATATCCCGAGGAGTCAAATTCAGAGAGACAGAAAGCAGAATGTGACGCAGTAGGACAAGGGTAGGAGGAGCTGTTTCATGAGTATGGAGTTTCAGCTTTGCAAGATAAAAAAAATATTGGAGATTAGTTGCACAAATATGTGAATTGTGTGTGTGTGTGTGTGAATTTTTAACATGACTAAACTGTGCCATTAAGATGCTAGAGGGTAAACTTTGTCACAGGCATTTTAACCACAATTAAAAACGTAAAATTAAGACTAAAAACTACATTACAGTAGTTCCCGGGGATAAATTAGAGCAGACACTTGGCTGAGGTCCTTTACCATTTGCTATACTCTCTCTGGCATGAACCTTTGGTGTCAGGGTGTGGCTGGAGGTTTGGCCGAGCACATGCCCATATTCACTGCACTCACGGTCTTCCTCCATCGTGAAATCTCTGAAGTGTCACGGGGTGGGAGTTGCACTTAAAGGCGTTCTCGCATTCACCGTATTCCGAAGGCCCTAACCCAGTGTGAACTCATAAGTCCCTTCTCCAGGGGAATGAGTTTAGCGTGGTATCCAGAAGGTTTACCGTCTTCTCTGCACTCCTGAGCTCCTTGCCGGCGTGAATTCTGTTTAATGAGGTTGGAGCTGTAGCCGAAGAATTTCTCACCTTCACGCCTCTCACAGGCCTGTCTTGGCTGTGGATTTTCTGGTGATGAACAAGGTGGGACTTCCGAACGAAGGCCTTCTGACATTTGCTGCACGCGTAGGGCCTTTCTCCAGTGTGGATTTTTTGATGCTCAACAAGGATGTGTCTGTGGCTAAAGGCTTTCCCACACTCGCTGCACTCATAGGGCCTCTCTCCAGTGTGATTTCTCCAATGTTTCAGGAGGCTGGAGTTGTACCGGAAGAATTTCCCACATTCGCTGCACTCGTATGGCCTCTCTCCAGTGTGAACTCTCTGGTGTCTGAGGAGTCGGCAGTGGTACGTAAAGGCTTTCCCACATTCGCTGCACTCGTACGGCCTTGCCCCGGTGTGATTCTGCCAATGTTTAACGAGCTTGGACTTGTACCTAAAGAATTCCCCACATAAGCTGCACTCGTAAGGCCTTTCGACAGTGTGAACTCTCCGATGTCTGAGGAGCGTGGACGTGTAGCGGAAGAACTTCCCACATTCGCTGCACTCGTACGGCCTTTCCCCGGTGTGGACTCGCTGGTGTTTGACGAGCGTGGAGTTGTACTGGAAGAACTTGCCACATTCCCGGCAACCGTAAGGCCTTTCTGCGGTGTGAACCCGCTGGTGCCTCACGAACGTCGAGCTGTACCTGAAAAACTTCCCGCATTCCCCGCACTCGTAGGGCCTTTCTACAGTGTGAACGCGCCCGTGTCTGACGAGTCTGTAGTTGTACTTAAAGAACTTCCCACATAATCGGCACTCGTACGGCCATTCTCCATTGTGGATGCTCTGATGTTTCACGAGGTTGGCTTTGTACTTAAAGAGTTTCCCACACGTGCTGCACTCGGACGGGCCTGACTCGGTGTGGACTCTCTGGTGGCCCATGAGGGTGGACTTGTACCTGAAGGATTTGCCACACTCGCTGCACTCGAAGGGCCGCTCCCCAGTGTGGACCCGCTGGTGCTGCACGAGGTGGAACTTCCTGAGGAAGGCCATGCCACACTTGCCGCACGCGTGCGGCCTCACTCCCGTGTGGATTTTCTGGTGCTGCACGAGGATCTGTTTCCGGCTGAAGCCTTTCCCACACTGGGAGCACCTGAGATCATTCCGTCCCGTTTCCAAGGTCTCTCTGCACTGGGTGCCCCTCCGTGGCTTCCACCTGTGGTGAGGAGCCCAGTGCTGCAGGAGCTCCGTGCCGGCTGGGAAGCCCTCCCCGCCTTCGCTGCACGGGAAGGTCCTCTCTGCCAGGGGGACGCAGCCCCTTCTGAAGGCGTGATCTCCTGGCTGCTCCAGATGCTGCTGGTAGAGATCTGTCCCACTGATGCGTAGGCCCTGATCGGGGTACATTCCATCACGCTCAGCCAGTTGCAAAATGCCTTTCGTCTCACAGGGCCGGGCCTTCTGGGTGGACGGGTCTGGCTTTGGAGTCCTGACCTGTGACTCTCCCACAGAATCTCCTTGCTCCAAAGGTGCCTCCTCACCCCAGGCGCCATGCCAACTCCCTGGAAGCAGAGAAATGGCAGTGACATGCGTGTTGATTTTGGTGGGAGGTGGTGGCCCCATTAGAAATGTGTGTCAGAGCCCCAGCTGGTTTGGCTCAGTGGGCATAGCGTCGGCCTGCGGACTGAAGGGTCTGGGTTCAATTCAGGTCAAGGGCACATGCCCGGGTTGCGGGCTTGATCCCCAGTAGGGGGCGTGCAGGAGGCAGCCAATCCATGATTCTCTCTCATTATTGATGTTTCTATCTCTCTCTCCCTCTCCCTTCTTCTCTGAAATCAATTAAAAATATATATAAATATATTTTAAAATAAATAAATAAAACATATTAATTCTTTAAAAAAATATTGTAGTTCAAGGACGATTTAAGGCTACATGCAGACCTCATGACAGCCTGAGTGTGATCAAGTGTAAAGGGAGCAGGAAAGCCGAATGGGGAATGTGGCTGGCGTGTGGCAGGAAGGGATTACAGGTCAGAGCAGAAATGAAAGTGGGGGGCGGGAGTCGAAACGAGCTGCGGCCACTGGTCCTGGCATCAAACAGTGATGAAAAGCGAGCGGGTAGCCCTAACTGGTTTGGCTCAGTGGATAAAGTGTCGGCCTGTGGACTGAAGGGTCCTGGGTTCAATTCCCGGCAAGGGCACATGCCCATGTTGTGGGCTCAATCCCCAGTAGGGGGCGTGCAGGCCGCCACCGATCCATGATTCTCTCTCATCATCAATGTTTCTATCTCTCTCCCTCTCCCTTCCTCTCTGAAATCAATAAAAATATTTTTAAAAAACGATTCCCATCAGGAGGCAACCGATCAATAAACCTCTCATCTTTGATGTTTCTATCTCTCTCTCCCTTCTCCTTTCCTCTCTGAAATCAATAAAATATATTTTTTAAAAATTATCAGAACTTCACAGCAGAGACAGTAGAGACAGTAGAAATAACCCAGTGGTCCCTAAAATTAGTAACTATGTTGGGGCTTAAAATTTCTGACTCAGGCGGATCCCAAGAAATGTCAGCACGAGGAGGGGCAGGGCCTGGGCACCGAGGTCCCAGCATCCGGCCTGAGTGACCCCCCAGGGAGACCAGCTCTGGGGGAACCCATGGGGCATCTCTCACAACCTTCATGATTCCCGAGTCCTCAGCCCCATCTCGAGAGGACTCAGAGCAGCAGGGACGGGGCTGCGTGGGGACAGTGCATGGGGCCCGGCCTTGGCACCAACAACACGAGTGCCAGGCACCAGGAGAGGAAGCAGTGCCCACAGTCTCCGGTGGGAAGGACAGAGCCGCCCGGGAAAGGGAAGGACGGAGCCCAGCCCAGGGCCCCGGGGGTGCGAGGGCCTTACCCACGGAGCACAGAAGGGCCACGTTCTCCAGCATCACGTCGTGGTACAGGCGTCGCTGGGCCTCATCCAGGAGCCCCCACTCCTCCCGGGAGAAGCGGACGGCCACGTCCTCAAAGACCACACGGCTCTGGGAAAGGGGGACAGCTCAGCCCATGAGCAATTTCTTTTTTTTTAAATTATTATTAATTTTTTACAGGTTCTTGACTTGAACCTCAAATCACATTTTTCTTTTATTTTTTAAAAAATATGTTTTTATTGCTTTCAGAGAGGAAGGGAGAGGGAGAGAGAAACATCAATGATAAGAGAGCATCATAGATCAGCTGCTTCCTCCCACGACCCCTACTGGGGATCGAGCCCACAACCCAGGCATGTGCCCTTGACCTGAATCCAACCCGGGACCCTTCAGTCTGCAGATCGATGCTCTATCCACTGAGCCACACCGGCCAGAGCAGCGGCCACCACTCTTGCGTGGCCCCTGGGGAAACTCGCCTGGACGGTTACAGGAAGTTCCTGCCAGGTTTCCCCGCCTTCTTCACACCCTGAGTCTTTTCCCTCTGCAGCCAGAGGGGGTCCGTTAAAGTGTGGGTCACAGCACCTTCCTCCTCTACTTCAAAGCTTCCCCGCGCCCCACCTCAGATCAGAGGCCCGGGGCCTCAGGCTGTCATTCCAGGCGGGAGACCTGTGCTCCCCTCCCCACCCCCCACTGGGCTCCCCGTTCCCACCAGAGAGAACGGAGACCTGCAGGTCCCTTAACCTCCCAGCTGAACCTCCCCTGCTCGCACCTGAACACGCCAAATCCTGTGCCTAGGACTCCCTGGGACATCTTTGCGTTAATTTCATTTTATTGACTTTTGGAGAGAGAGGGGGAGAGCCCTAGCCAGTGTTGCTCAGTGGATAGAGCATCAGCCTGCAGACTGAAGGGTTTCCCGAGTTCGATTCCGGTCAAGGGCACAGGCCCAGGTTGTGGGCTCGATCCCCAGTGGGGGGCATGCAGGAGGCAGCCGATCCATGATTCTCTCTCATCATTGATGTTTCTCTCTCTCCCTCTTCGTTCCTCTCTGAAAGAAAGAAAGAGAGGAAGAAAAGGAAAAAAAAAGAAAAGAAGACCTGCTCCATATGACCTGGGCCTGGAAACAATATCCTGGGCCTGGTGAACGCACAGGGTCTTCAGACTCAAGGGAGGGAAACGAATGAGAGATGGTTCAGGACACTCCCCTTCCCTGAAGGCATAGATCAGTGATGGCGAACCTTTTGAGCTCGGTGTGTCAGCATCTTGAAAAACCCTAACTTAACTCTGGTGCCGTGTCACATACAGAAATGTTGTGATATTTGCAACCATAGTATAACAAAGACTTATATTTTTGATATTTATTTTATATATTTAAATGCCATTTAACAAAGAAATATCAACCAAAAAAATGAGTTCGCGTGTCACCTCTGACACACGTGTCATAGATACATGGATGGGTGAGCACAGACACGCCCTCCACTCACCTGTGCAGGGTCCGTGAGCATTGCTGCCGCCGCCGTGGGACCCTGTGGGAAGAAGGCGGCTGTGAGAATGGGGTCGCCAGGGTCGGACCCTACAGGCCGTGTGGGACCCCCGCCCTGCCAGGCAGGCACGCGATCTCCGCCTGGTGGTCCGAGCCCAGCCCATCAGCAAGCCGTGCCCCCTCCCATTCACGGCAGCTGAGACCTGGACGCAGCCCACGTGCCATCAGGAGACGAGTGGGAACAACCACCGTGGGACGTTGACACCACGGGATGCTCTGCAGCAGTGAGAACGAAGGACCTCCATCCCTGGCCGGTGTGGCTCAGTGGATAGAGCGTAGGCCAGCAGACTGAAAGGTCCTGGGTTCGATTCTAGTCAAGGGCACAGGCCCGGGTTGCAGACTTCTCCCCAGCCTGGGGCCCTGGTCGGGGTTCGTGCAGGAGGCAACCAATCCATGTGTCTCTCTCACATCAATGTTTCTCTCTGTCTTTCCCTCTCTCTCCCACTCTCCCTAAATATCAACAGGAAGTCCTAGCCAGTTTGGCTCAGTGGATAGAGCGTTGGCCTGTGGACTGAGGGGTCCCAGGTTCGATTCCGGTCAAGGGCATGTACCTGGGTTGTGGACACATCCCTAGTGGGGGGTGTGCAGGAGGCAGCTGATCGATGTTTCTAACTCTCTATCCCTCTCCCTTCCTCTGTAAAAAATCAATAAAATATATTAAAAATAAATCAACGGGAAAATATCCTCAGGTGAGGATTAACAAACAAACAAATGAAACATCAGTGATGAGAGAGAATCACTGATCGGCTGCCTCCTGCACACCCCCTACTGGGGATGGAGCCCACAACCCGGGCAGGTGCCCTGACGGGGAATCGAACTGTGGCCTCCTGGTTAATAGGTCGACGCTCAACCACTGAGCAACGCTGGTCGGTCTGTTTATTGATTTAGAGAGAGAGAGAGAGAGAGAGAGAGAGAGAGAGAGAGATTGATTAATTGTGAAGGAGAAACGTGGACGTGTGGCCTCCCGGTCCAGACCCCTGACTGAGGGTCGCACCCCACAGCCCAGGGGATGTGCCCCCAATCTGGACCTGAAACCCTCAGCTGACCTTTGTGGGGCGGGGGACGACGATGCTCCAACCAGCGGGGCGGCCAGACCCCCCTTCTCCCCGCTTTGCCGGCCTCCACGCTCGCCCTGACCTCACTTCCCAGGCCCCCCCTTCCACCCGCACACAGGCCTCCAGGGACATCTCCCTCCCTGATGCGCTCAGGACCAGCAGGTCCGCACCTCAGCTCCGTGTCCCTCCCCGAACCGCCCCCTTTGG
>NW_005872278.1:54483-63670 GCF_000147115.1 Myotis lucifugus | reverse complement strand
CGCCGGAAGTCCCGCCTCCAGCGCGCCTCCCCTAAGCCTTCATTGGCTCAGCTGCTCCTCGAAGTCCGAACAGACTTCTGGGTATTGTAGTTTCCGATGCCGCCGCCAACTGTCAGGTCTCCGTCCCTAAGTCACTCCCAGTGGCGGATAAAGGCCGAGTGCCCGGGTCAGGGGCGCTGGGAACGGAGTTAGTTCCGGGCTCCGAAAGGAGGCTGGGCTCCGCGAGCTCTTAAAGGGGACGTGCCCAGGTTTCTCGGGAGGCGGTTCAGGAAGCCACCAAGGTTAGAGGCCTGTTATTCTCAGGCCCGCCCCACCAGGCCCGGCACGTTCCCACTCACAGCTGTCAGCTATCTCGGGGCTTTGCGGATACACATGCTCTGGAGAACCAAGACGGTGGCGGAGGTGAATGCCGGTACACACGGCTCCCGGAACCGCAGCACAATTACAACTAAAACACAGAACCGCCTGACAGCGGGCTGAGTGGGAGTCTTACTTCTAGAGAAATAAGGAAGAGGACACACAGGAGGGGTGGAGGCGCCGAGCTTTCCACGCGCTTTCCATTCACTTCAGTGCGGACTCCGAGGAAGCTCTGGACCAAAGACCAGGCCCCAACCCCACTGAAACTCTCTATGACGTAGAGTCTACGCCACTAACCAGGTCTCTGAAGCCCCGCCCCCAGGCCGTGCGTCACTATCAGGCCTTTGAAGCCCCGCCTCCAGGCTGTACGTCACTATCAGGCCCCTGAAGCCCCGCCCCCAGGCCGTGCGTCACTATCAGGCCCTTGAAGCCCCGCCCGCAGGCTATGCGTCACTAAAGGACATCCAAACCCCGCCCCCACGCTGTGCACGCCGTCTGAGCTCTCATTGGTCGGTCGCCGCCGCCTCCGCACTGCCTCCTGGGTAATGTAGTTCCTTCGCCGTGCCGGGCGCTGGCTCAGAAGCAGGTCATTCCTGATGGTGAATACCGGCCAAGGGGCAGAGGGAGGGTCGCCGGGAAACGGAGTTCCAGGGCCCGAACGGGGCCGGGCTTCGCTGGCTCTGGACGCGGCTCCGCTCAGGTTTCCTGGAGTGCGGTCCAGGGGCTCGCAGAGACTGTCCAGGGACTCGGGGGGTCGCAGCCGGTTCCCGAAGGCTGCGCTCGGGAAGGGGCAGCCCCCTCATCGCTGTCGGCCACCGAGTTGTCAGATGCGCACTGAGGCTGTGGAGCTTTCTGAGCTCCAACAGGTTTGTCGGGGACAATAAGACATGCCCCCAGGCAGGGCTATGACGGGGTTCGGGGTGACAGGACCCCCCCACCAAGTGGTCAGGATGTCCCTGTGCCTCTGGCTGCCACAGGAAACATCTGTCCCGCCTGTATGGCTAGTGATGGTGTTCCAATGGAGGGAGCCACGTTTTAAAAATCAACGGAGTACATTTTATTTTTCCAGTTGTTCTTTTTATTTTTAATATATATATATTTTTTATTCATTTCAGAGAGGAAGGGAAAGGGAGAGAGAGATAGAAACATCAATGATGAGAGAGAACCATTGATTGGCTGCCTCCCGCACACCCCACACTGGGGATCTAGCCGGCAACCGGGCATGTGCACTGACCGGGAATTGAACCGGTGACCTCTTGGTTCCTAGGTTGATGCTCACATGATGAGCCACACCCAGCTGGACAAGGGAGCCACATTTTAATTCAGATATTCATCACTCCACGTCTGAGGCCTTTCCCACTTAGGAATCTGAAAGCTCTCTGCGAGGGACTTCTCTCTTCTGTGTGGGCAGCCTGTGTCTTTCTGACAACTTGACCGCATGTGCAAAGGGAGCATCTTACCTCTGCGATGAAGGTTTGGGTGTCTGATCTCGCCTCCTGCCTGGGAAGTGGTTCATCGTTGCGTCTGTAATTGTAGCGACAATGTCTGCCAGGGCGTTGAGGTTATCTCTGGGAAAACACTTATGAAGTGGGTATTACTCAATGTTAATAATTACTTGGTTGTTTTCCAAGGAAAGTGACAGAAATGGTTCTAGGGCAGCGGTTCTCAACCTGTGGGTCGCGACACCTTTGGCGGTCAAATGACCCTTTCACAGGGGTCGCCTAAGACCATCCTGCATATCAGATATTTACATGACGATTCATAACAGCAGCAACATGACAGTTATGAAGTAGCAATTAAAATAATTTTATGGTTGGGTCACAACATGAGGAACTGTATTTAAAGGGCCAGAAGGTTGAGAACCACTGTTCTAGATGGATATGTGACAAGTCGGAGGGAAAAAAATAGGATTTCAGGGCCCGTTGAGTGAGAGGCACTGAGTGTGAAAAGTCAGAGAATGACACTGAGACTGGCTTGCTGAAACCTTGGCCACACTCAGGGTTTTGTCCCCAAATGTGATCATCCTATATAACAAAAGGCTAATATGCAAATCAACTGAATGGTCGAATGACTGGTTGCTATGATGCGCACTGACCACCAGGGGGCAGACGTTCAATGCAGGAGCTGCCCCCTGGTGGTCAGTGTGCTCCCACAGGGGGAGGGCTGCTCAGCTAGAAGCCTGGCTCACAGCTGGCGAGCCTCTCCCACCTCCGTGGCAGCGCTAAGGATGTCCAACTGCTGGCTTAGGCCCACAGGTAGCAGACATCCCCCGAGGGCTCCCGGACTGTGAGAGGGCGCAGGTGGGGCTGAGGGAGCCCGCCCCCCTCCCCAGTGCACAAATTTCATGCACCAGGCCTCTAGTTTTTAATACTTCTAAAATATTGCACATTAACAGCTTGGAGGGAAAGGTAAAAACAATACTTAAAAAGTTGCCAGAAAGGTAAAAAAGAATAGGAGAGTTATGTATTTACTCATCTACAATTATTCAACAAGCATTTAGGTTTTCAGGCACAACATTAGTGCATGGCCCACACCAGGCATAGGACTGCCTGTACTGACATTGTCAGGATGTGTAAATACCCTGTATTTGGTTTCTTACAATACATTACAGAAAGTCAGTATAGAGCTATTTTTTTTCTCTCCCTGCAATTGGCAATTAAATCACTTAGTGGAAACACTAGCTCAAAACCACGTCTACACAAAGAACCGTGGGGATGTGCCTTATGGGCTGCCTCTCCTGCGGGTGTGGCTGAGGAAGAGCAAAAGAGGGGACTAAGGAAGTGCTTACTTTTCATGCCCAGGAAAGGAAAAGCCTGTTTTTTGGCCCAATTCCAAAGTTGTGAATAAGAAACCAAGATGAGAGTTAACTTCGGATGACCTCTGAAAGCCAGCAGCAACCGCAGTCTCATTCCGGTAACTCAGCTTCTGAAAATCAGCACATCTCTGATAGTCACAAACTTCTAAAATTCAGCCAATGAGCGCTCAGGCCCCAACAGACAGCCAATCAGTGACAGCCCAGGATCCTAGGCCAAACCACATGCTGCCAAATATCCTCCAGGTAAAAGGAGAAATGACAAGGGAAACTTTAAGAAGCCTAAGTATTCTGAACTAGAGGAAAATAAAAATGCTACCTGCAGCCCCTGCTGTCCTTCAGTGGGTGGATGGATGAACTGTGAACATTCATGCAATGGAATTTATTCAGGGGTAACACGCACAGGTATTCACAGCAGCTTTATTGGTAATAGCCCCAAACTGGAAGCAACCCAAATAGCCACTAACAGCTGAGTGGACAGAAAGCTGCAGTATCTCCGTACAATGGAACAGCACCCAACAATACAAATGAATAAACCATTGGTACATGTAACGGGATGGGTTAATCTGAAAACAATTATGATTAATGAAAAAAGCCAGGGCCCCCCTCCCCAGGAAGCATAAAAATCTAGAAAATGCTTGCTGCTGTTTGCATATTGTGGGGAAGGGGTTTGAAAGGACTGGGAGGAAAGGGCCCTAAAGGAGCCCCTTGTGCTTTGCTGGACACGTTCACTGTCGTGATTCCGGTCATGGCTCCTCAGGCGTGTACACGTGCCAAACATGTCACACTCTTTGTATGTGCAGTCTTTGCATGTCAATCACACGTCGATAGAAAACACACGTATTCGCCCTCCTCTTGCCAGGTCACATCTGCCAGCTGGTCTGGTGCTACCGTATCCCTCGCCCCGTGATTTAAAGGGGAGCCCTGAAGCGAGGAATGAAGTCCATTCGTTTCCACGTCACACACGGGCATCCTGTGCCCTCTCCCGGGGCTGCCCTCGTCAGCGCTGGTGCAGTGATGGCCATGCCTTCAGCAGCCCCGGGAGGAGGAACCCACGAACCTTTACCCCGACAGCGGCCGTGGCCACAGGAGATGCAGACGTCTGAGGGTCCCGAGAACTTCTGTACCCTCTCCTCCGACACGGGCACTTGTAGACGACCCCTTTATAACAGACACACAACCTCTCATTTCCAGTCAGCCTGGCGCCGTGGTCTAAGTATTGCTACACAAAGCATGACTCGCACCTTGCCCTGCAGGCCTTCCAGGCGCTGACACCTGCCCACGGATCCTGGACACCAGGTACTGGCTCCCGTAGATCCAGGGGACAGAAAGCCCCCACACGTGCCGGGGAGGATGGGACGTCTCCTACGAAAGGGGACCCGGCTCACGGTGTTTCCAGAAGTGCTGGCGGTTTCTCAGCACGAACTCTGGCCTCCAGAGAGCCTGGGCGTCCAGGCCGCAGGATCAGGCACACCACGGTCTCAGTCGTTCCCCGCAAGCCTCGGACAGGAATGCAGACCAGGCCCAACTGGACTGAGGCCTGTCCTCTGCCCTCCTGCTGTCCCTTCTCAGGCACATGAAGTTGGTGCCAACGAAGGTGTTCCTCCCTTCGTGTTGGCAGAACCCAGCCTCCTCTCAATCGATGTCCCACAGGGAGCCGCCATGACGCCCTGCAGGCCTGCACCGCAGCGGACCGGAGCCGCGGGGCAGCAGTTCCACCGGTGGGGGATTGGAAGAGGACCAATGACTTAGAGTCCAGGCTGCTTGAAGGGAAGCCTGTGTGGGAATGCCCAGCAGACTCCCGCTCAGATCCTGTGGCCAGAGCTCGACCACGTCCTCTCAGAACCCGTCAGGGGAAGTGAGGACCGTCCATGGCTCGAGCACGCAGATCCCCGCCAGGGAATGGCGCGTGTGCAGGGTCTGCCTTCCCTGAGCTACTGGAGTGATTGACACGCAGGGGGACCCACAGCTGGAGGCAGCGATGGCTTCTGCCAAAGGCACTGGCACTGACAAAACCGTCAGGAGCTCTAGGCAGCTCGGAAAGTGCAGCGTCGCTCATGAAGACTCCCAGCTCACGGCATTCACGGGGAGTGTCCCAGGCGGGCGCACGCCTGTACGAGGCTCGCCTGCAGGCCGTGCTCCCTCGGGGCCAGGTGCTCACAGAGCTCCCTCCGGTGTGAGGCTGAGGACGAACACGGAGAGGCTCATACCCCGAGTCACAGGCCCTTCCTGAGTGTGGGCCTCCTGGGGCTACAGCAGTCTCAGCGACGCAGCCAAAGGGCCCCCGAAACTGCCGCGGTCGTGAGGCCTCGCTCCAGCGTGAACCTTCTGGTGCCGAGCCAGGTGGGAGCTCCTGCTGTAGGCCTTCCCACACTCGCCACACACGTAAGGCTTTTCTCCAGTGTGAACCCGCTGGTGCAGGATGAGGCTGGAGTTGCGGCTAAAGAACTTCCCACACTCGCCGCACGCGTAAGGCCTCGCTCCCGTGTGCACCTTCTTGTGCTGGACCAGGTGGGAGCTGCTGATGTAGGCTTTGCCACACTCGCCGCACACGTACGGCCTCGCGCCCGAGTGGACCCGCTGGTGCAGGATGAGGCTGGAGTTGTGGCTGAAGCACTTCCCACACTCGCCGCACGCGTAAGGCTTCGCTCCGGTGTGGGTTCTCTGGTGCACGATCAGGTTGGAGCTGTGGCTGAAGAACTTGCCGCACTCGCCGCACTCGTAGGGCCGCTCCCCGGTGTGGATCTTCTGGTGCTGGGCCAGGGTGTCCTTGCGGCTGAAGGCCTTCCCGCACTCGCCGCACGCGTACGGCCGGGCCCCGGTGTGGACGACCTGGTGCTGGACCAGGGTGTCTTTGCAGCCGAAAGCCTTCCCGCACTTGCTGCACACGTGGGCCCTGGCTCCTGAGTGGACTCTCCGGTGTTTGATGAGGCTGGAGTTGTGGCTGAAGAACTTGCCGCACTCGATGCACTCGTAGGGCCGGGCCCCGGTGTGGATCCTCCAGTGCTCGATCAGGTGGGAGCTCTGGCTGAAGAACTTCCCGCACTCGCTGCACTCGTACGGCCGCTCCCCGGAGTGAAACCTCTGGTGCTGGGCCAGGGTGTCCTTGCGGCTGAAGGCCTTCCCGCACTCGCCGCACCGGTACGGCCGCTCCCCGGTGTGGACGCGCTGGTGCTGGAGCAGGTGGGAGCTCCTGCTGTAGGCCTTGCCGCACTCGCTGCAGTCGAAGGACCGCTCGCCAGTGTGCACCCTCCGGTGCTGGACCAGCGTGTCTTTGCGGCTGAAGGCCTTGCCGCAGTCGCCGCACGGGTAGTGCCTTTGCCCGGGGTGCAGTGTCCGGTGCGCCTTTAGGTGGGACAGGTGCTCGAAGGCCTCCCCACACTCCTCACACACAGGTGCTGCTTCCCGCTGGGAGTGTTCCGGGGGGAAATGAGAGCCGCTTTCTCCTGGGACACACTTCCGCGGGGCGGGCAGCCGGCGGGCCCCCCTTCCGTGTGAGTCACCCGCCTGTCCGGCGGCGGGAAGGTGCTCAGGAAGGCGTCCCCGTCGTCACGGCGGCTGAAGAGCGCCCGTGCCTCCTGGTGCCCCTGGTGGTGCCCGGGGCTGGCACCGTGTGGGGAAGAGTCCGAGAGCCCAGTCCCCTTGCGTGGGCTCAGCCCACAGTGAGCGGGCCGGTGCCGGGAGAGGCCGGAGCTGCCCAGCAGGCCCATCCCACCCTCCCTGCAGGGACAGGGCCTCCCGAACGTGGGGGCGGCACAGCTCTTCCCCGAGGCCCCACCATCGTCCCCGCCGCGGGGGCGCTCTGCACTGTGCTGCTCCTCGTGCTGGGCAGAGTCTGCACGGCCCGAGGGTCCTCTCCCGCCGGGGCCACGTGTGCACGGCTCCCGCATGGCGTGCGACCCCTGGAGACCGCCCGGGGGCACAGCGTCTTTCCGGAGCGGTTCCCACGCCTCCCACGGGAGGGCTGGCTGGGTACGTGGACCTGGATCGGGCATCCTGTCCTGCGACGCGTCTGCAGAAGCGCTCAGCTCGGAAGGGGCCGCCTCAGGGTCAGCGTCGCGCCAGCAACCTGCAAGCAGAGAGATGCTGGCCAAGTGCACGTGGCCTCGGCGGGAAGAGCAGCCTGTCCCATCCCGTGTCACACACCCAGGAACGAGCCCACGGCCCGCTGGCTGGAGCAGGGAGCCAGGGGAACGCGAGGAAGGGCCCCGTCAGCCTTGGGCCTCTGGGGGTCACAGAACGGAGGTGCCCGATGCCGGGTAAAGACCACGATGGGGTGCAGTCCAGGGGGAGAGGCGAGGCCTCCCACTCACTCCCCTACGAAAGGGCGTCAGCGGGCCTGGCTGCTGGGCCTGCTGAGCTCGTGCGAAGGCTGGGCCAGGCCCAGGGATCTGACTGCACACAAGCCGCTGGCTCTAAGGACGATCTGAGGGTGTGTGCTCCCCTCATGGCACGCAGAAGTGGGCGCCACGGAGGGAGCGGAGAGGGACGAGGGAGACACAGAGGCCAGAGAAGTGGGGAACGACCAAGGATGGAAGACGGAAGAGAGGTGACACGGCACAGCGCCAGGAGCGGAGGAGCGGGAGGAATGAGTGTCGCTATGGGTTTGGGGAGGAACCATCGGTGCACACGAGCAGGCTGCAGGGACGGCTGGCGCCCAGCCCTAGCGGGACACGGTCTCCCAGCTCCTGCTCTGCAGGGCCCGGCCTCTCTGGGCCTCTCACGGCGGCTGCTGTCCGGTCTGCCCGGCAGGCACTGGGGCTGCTGCCTCTTTCCATCAGGGCCTCTCCATGGATCTGCCGGATGGAGAGGACCCAGGCAGCCCTGGGGTGTGGCTCAGTTGACCGAGTGTTGTCCATGCACCACAAGGTCGCTGGTCCGATCCCTGGTCAGGGCACCTGCCTGAGTTGTGGCCCGATTCCCAGTAGGCGGCGTGCAGGAGGCAGCTGGTCGATGTCTCTCTCTCACATCAGTGTTCCTCTCTCTCCCTCCCTCCCTCTCTAAAATCAACAAAAACATGTTAAAAAAGAAGAAGAAGAAGACAGGCAGAGGAGTGGCCTCGTCCCAGATGTTAACAAAGAGTCTCAGATGTTTGGCAGAACAGCCCGGTGGCCTGGACAAGCAGTGGCCATGTCCACACCTGCAGGTCCTGGCCGAGGGCCCTGGGAACGTCAGCCGAGGACGAGGGCAAACCTGGGACACGGAGGCGCCGGGGGCTGGACCGCCACCGGCCAGGGAGCGCCCCCTCCAGGCAGAATCAGAGCCGACTGGGAAAGCCCCGCGTCCCCCACCTGTTCCCCCGGGGCTCTGGGCAGCAGGTGGGGGCTCCTCAGCGAGGGAGGGTCCTGCACACGACCCAGAGCTGGCCCCGAGCCGAGGGGGGGGGAGAAGGTTCAAAGCTCTCGCTGGACAGAAAGCCGCCCCCGGGAGCAGGGCCCATGCAAACCAGGGACGTGAGTGGGTGTGGGCAGGTGGAAGGCCGCCATGAAGATGCCCCAGGGCTGCCTCCCTCCCAACACCCCTGCCCTCAGATAAGCTTCACTGTGGACGGGACTGACCGACCCGCCTCTAAGGAGCAGAATGAAGCAACAACGATGGGCTGTCGCTTCCGGGTCACAGACGAGCAGCGTCCGCCTGGCTCCCGAGGGAGGCCTTGGCCAACGGCCAGCGCGGAGCTACGCTCAGGCAACAAACGGCAGGAAACGGAACCCGGCGAACGGACATGCGTGAGCTCGTGAGCAGATTCTTCCTGGCCGGGCCTGCAGCGAGCACGCGGCTCAGGCCCACAGCACGGCTGACACCTCCCGACGGCCCGAGCCGGACGCACCAGGGGAGCCGGGACCAGGCTCCCGATGCACCGACACTGAGACAGGGAACGGCCGCTGGGCTAAGCCACTAAACGTGGGGGGATCTGCCACGCAGAACAGGTCACGGGGCCGGGACTCACCCAGGGAGGACACGAGGGCGAAGTTCTCCAGCATCACGTCGCGGTACAGGCGCCGCTGAGCCTCGTCCAGG
>NW_005872278.1:50981-53542 GCF_000147115.1 Myotis lucifugus | reverse complement strand
CCCACCGCTGCCAGGCAGCGAGCCGGCTTCTTCGGGCTGCCTTCCCCGGCCTTGCGCCCCGGCCGCCGGAACGGAGCCCGGGGTTGCCCGCGGGGGCCGGTGCGCCCCTCACGCCCGGGACAACTGGGAACCCCGGAGCCCCGGCTTCAGGTCGCGGGAAGGGCCGCCCCGCCACGGCCCCGACGCGCAAGGAGGAAGGGAGCGAGGGAGAGGGACCCGAAAGGCCCCGGAAAACCACACCCGGGCCCCGAGGCCCAGTTCCAAGTAGGAAGGGAGGCGGCCGGCCCGCTCCTCAACAGCAGCCGGGATCCGTCCTTCGCCCGGGGGCCGCCATCGGGTCCCGCGCGCAAGACCCGGAGCCAGCACCCCCTCCCCGCGGCCGAGGACCGCGCGCCCGTCCCTCACGCTCCGGGGAGAAGGCACACCGGGCTCAGGGAGCCGCCGCCGGGGACCGACCGGGACGGGCCGCGGGCGCCCAGGCTTCGGACAGAGCGCGGCCCCCGCGGACTCCTCGGCGCAGCGCCGCCCGACCCCCGGCGGGGACCATGGCGCGTCCCCGGGCGAGGGGGGCGTCCTTTCCCCGTAACCGTCCTTCTCGGCTCCTGTCTGAGGACGCACGGCCAGCGGACCGCGCCCCGAATCCCAGCCTCAGGCCGGAGTGGACTGACAGGCCGGGCGCGGGCTAAATACGTCATGGCGCCGGCGCCGGAAGTCCCGCCCCTGCCTGACAGGCGTCAGGAAACGCCATCTGCTGCGCGGTCATGACGCAACGCCTAGGCTCCGGACACAGGCTTCTGGGTAATGTAGTTCGTTGCGCTGCATCCAAATGAGCGTGGGGCAGCTTTGAGATGCTGGTGAGGGCGGCGCGAAGGCGCCCAGAACTTTAGTGGCGGGAGAGTGTCTTAAAGGGGACGCGCCCACATTTCCGTGGTGGACGGGGACCCATTCTGTAATCCTGGAAGAGGTGCTTCACTTCTTCCACTGGAGATGTATGTTTGTATGTACGTATGGGGGAGGGCACTGAGATTTATGTTGAGCAAGGGCCTGGCCAGTGCTGCTCAGTGGTTGAGCCTCAACCTATGAACCTGGAGGTCACAGCTCAGGGCACATGTCCCAGTTGCGCCTGGATCCCCAGGAGGGAGGGGCCATGCAGGAGGCAGCCAGTCGATGAAGTTCCTCTCATCGGTGTTTGTATCCCTCTCCCTAAAAATCAGTTAAAACAAACCAACCAACCTCCCCCCTACACACACAATATCACCTCACACCTTTAAGAATGGATGCCATCAGGAAGATAGATAAGCTTGGCAGGTGTGCTCAGTGGGTGGAGCGTCAGCCTGCAGACTGAGGGTCCCGGGTTCATTCTGGTCAAGGCACATGCCTGGGCTGTGGGCTCATCCCCAGGGAGGGGCATGCAGGAGGCTGCTGATCCATGATTTTCTCATCATTGATGTTTCTCTCTCTCTCCCCCTTCCTCTCTGAAATCAATAAAAATATATTTTAAAAAAATTAGCCCGGACGGGTTTGGCTCAGTGGATAGAGGGTCGGCCTGCGGACTCAAGGGTCCCGGGTTCGATTCCGGTCAAGGGCATGTACTTTGGTTGCGGGCACATCCCCAGTGGGGAGTGTGCAAGAGGCAGCTGATCAGTGTTTCTCTCTCATCGATGTTTCTAGCTCTCTATTCCTCTCCCTTCCTCTCTGTAAAAAATCAATAAAAATATATATTAAAAAAAATAAAAATAAATCTACCTTATGATTCAGCAATTCCACTTCTGGGTATGTAGCCAAAGGAAAGGAAAAACAGGCTATTGAAGACACATATAAACCCGTGTTTATTACAGCATGTTCACAACAGCCAGGAAGTGCGGACAGCCTAGTGCCAGCGATGGATGGATGGATGAAAGAAGGTGCGATACACACACACACACACACACAGAGGAATATTGTTCAACCTCGAGACAGGAGGAAATGCTGTCATATGTGAATCACGGGTGGACCTTGAGGACATTATGCTGAGATAAGTGAGACAGAGAAGGACAAACCTTGCATGATGTCCCTTATAGGTGGAATCTGAAACAAACAAACAAAACAAAAAGGACTAAAAAAAACAAGGAGAGGGCTGGTGGTTTACCCAAGGCTGGTGGGTGGGGACAGGAGAGTGTGAAGGGCACATACTTGCAGCTAGTAGGTCAATGGTTCCTGGAGGCCCCGGAGGGAGTTACACAGGACGGAGTTACACACAATGATGTGATCATAAGCATCAAACGTGACATGTGCTCCCACCACAGAGGACACCAGAGGTGACAGCTATCGCCAGACGGCAACCACTGTGCAATATAAAGCTATCAGATAAATAGACTGTGCATCTTAGACTTACGCAACATCATGTCAATTATATCTCAAAAACATGTCATAAATACATTAACCTGAGGCCTTGAATGGTCTTAACCTGTACAGTAAAGCATGCCCATCCACAGGTACTTCTCTCCTCCGATACAGTGTGCATTTGGGAACATTTTCTAGTATTCTTCTGCAGGCTCCATAGATGATCTCCTACAGGCTCA
>NW_005872278.1:47245-48821 GCF_000147115.1 Myotis lucifugus | reverse complement strand
CCCATCAGGGCCGCGGCTCCCGGGACGGCTCCCGGGAAGCTGAGTGCTGTTGCCCAGGGCTCTGTCCAGGGCCACAGCGGTCTGCCTGCAGCTGAACACTCAGTCTTCAGCGGAAGGCAGGGACGGGTACCGCTGACCGTGAAAGGGAAGCCGGTGCTGAGGAGCTCATCACGAGTGCCAAGCGAAGAGCAGACGAGACCCGGGCCAGGGGGTGGGGGCTACGGTGCCCGAGGTCGGGATCGGACCGAGCAAAGCCGAACCCAGGCCAGGAGCCCGCGGTGGCTCAGCTGCTGCAGCATCGTCCCGCGCGCCCGAAGGCTCCGGGTTTGAGTCTCAGTCAGGGCACACACCTAGGCTGCAGGTTCAATCCCCAGTCAGGGCGGGTACGAGAGGCACCTGAGCGATGTATCTCTGTCACATCAATGTTTCTCTCTCTAAAAACATATCCTCAGTGCCGACCGGTGTGGCTCAGTGGATAGTGCGTCGGCCTGCGGACTGAAGGGGCCCAGGTTCGATTCCGGTCAAGGGCATGTACCTTGGTTGCGGGCACATCCCCAGTAGGAGGTGTGCAGGAGGCAGCTGGTCGATGTTTCTCTCTCATGGATGTTTCTAACTCTCTATCCCTCTCCCTTCCTCTCTGAAGAAAATCAATAAAATATATTTTAAAATAAATAAATAAAATAAAAATAAAAACGTATCCTCAGGGGAGGATGAAAACAAAACAAACCAAAACAAATCAAGACAAACAGGGGCCGAGGAGTAGGACGCGGTCAGCCGCCGATGCTGACGGACACGCAGCAGACAGCGGGTGTCACGTGAGCCAGCCCTGATGCGCCCCGAGCCACACTCCCCAGGGCTTCTCACCGGGCCAGGCCTCCCCCTGGTCTCCTCTGCGGGGCCTGGAGCTGCGCCCACCTTCTCAGGAACCCGGGCGCTGCGCCTACTCCGCGTGGGTGACAGCAGGGGACCTGGAGACGGCGAGTCCTGGGGGGAAAGAAGGGCTGGTGAGTGGCCGGCAGGGGCCCAGGGCGGCCCTCCCCACAGGGAAGAAAAGTCCGTATTAGGAAACATCCCGTAAGAAGGTTCTGCAGGAACATCTCTGTCCCACAAGGAACGATCCTGCCAGGGCCTACAGTCCCGGGAACAGTCGGGCCTGGGAAATGCCAGCCGGGGGCCTGGGGGCAGAACCTAGGAGCAGAGGGGCCGGGGATTTACACAGTCACACCCCCAGGGGTCGCCCGGCCACCTGGGACCTGCTGGGCCCACGGCGAGGCTCAGGCCACCCCACCCTTCATCTCACCACTTCGGGCAGGAGACAGCTGTGGGGCAGCCTCAGGAATCACATCACCTACTCGACAGACCCCCGAGACAGAAAGCTGCCCCTTGGGGGGGTTGGGGGGGAGAGAGAGAGAACGAAACCTGGCCCCGGGAACTGAGAATCACTACACCGTCTGCGTTCACACCCCTGTTAAGCTCCTCCCACTGGGGTGGGGTGATACATAAAAACTTTCTTTACTATGAAGAGGTGGGTGAAAGTGCTGTGGCTCCCTACCTCGAGATGAGGTTCAAAAATGTC
>NW_005872278.1:45184-46512 GCF_000147115.1 Myotis lucifugus | reverse complement strand
AATGTGTTTTCAATCCACTAAGCTGGGGGGAGTGGGGGATTTCCCCCGTAGCAACAGGTCACGGGGCCGGGACTCACCCAGGGAGGACACGAGGGCGAAGTTCTCCAGCATCACGTCCCGGTACAGGCGCCGCTGAGCCTCGTCCAGAAGCCCCCACTCCTCCCGGGAGAAGTACACGAACACGTCCTCGAAGGTCACACAGCCCTGGGGACGGGGACAGCTCAGCCCACAGGCAGCAAAGCACCCCTCCCAGCTCTCACTGCTCCCACGGGCACCCCGGGCCCCCGTCCTCCCCAGCCCTCAGCTCCCAGAAGACACCAGGCCTCGGCACGGCTGGCGCCCCCTGTCCCCCTATAACCTCTGATCTCCGAGTCCAGCCCAGAGCGGGAG
The DNA here is from genome assembly GCF_000147115.1 of Myotis lucifugus. Classification (NCBI taxonomy): domain Eukaryota; kingdom Metazoa; phylum Chordata; class Mammalia; order Chiroptera; family Vespertilionidae; genus Myotis; species Myotis lucifugus. The sequence continues at coordinate 46,122 of NW_005872278.1, read as the reverse complement.
CAACTGGTGAGCCAAGAGACACTGTTAGGGGCAGAAACAGACTATTGGGGAGCAGCTATCGTTCTAAGAAACAGGAATTGCCCTGACCGGTGTGGCTCAGTGGATAGAGCATCAGCCTGCGGACTGAAGGGTCCCAGGTTTGATTCCGGTCAAGGGCATGTACCTTGGTTGCAGGCACATCCCCAGTGGGGAGTGTGCGGGAGGCAGCTGATCGATGTTTTTAACTCTCTATCCCTCTCCCTTCCTCTCTGTAAAAAATCAGTAAATATAAAAAAAATAAAAATAAAAAAGAAATAGGAATCATGGTCTGTTAACCGTGACTGTTTGGCTCTGATGAAAGAAAACACATTCTGACGTGGCTGGGAGCTGCACATGGGGTCTGAGAGCTTATTTATATATACACACATATAAATAAAATAATGGGAGACAGCGACCTAACCATCAAAGGACCTACGTGGAGTCCCAGGTAACCCAGGGCTGTCCGTGTTGGAACAGACACTCACTTAGGATCCGACCCGTCTCCGCTGAACGGGCTCACATAGTGACAGGCAGCCGGACCCTTGGACTGTCCGGGTTCAAGTCCATGCAAACTGGGGGTCTGGCAGGAAGGGGCTCCCCCCACCCCCACCAGCCAGTCCCCCGAGTGTCGCCCAGACCCAGGCCTCCCTCCATAGGTTTCCACGCTCCCCGCTCCCCCTCCCGCCCGCCTCGCTGCCAGGCTCCGTGCTGCCGCCAGGGGACCCCGAGGAACGAGATGTGCGTTAAATCAGCCCCGTCCTCTGCGCCCCAAACTTTCCCCCGGGAAGCGCAGTTCCCCAAGCCGCCCCGCCAGCCCCGACCCCCCCAGCCCCACCTCCAAGCCTTTCGCGATGCCTGTCCCGGGGCCCGGCCGGCCCTGCCCGACCCATTCCCCACGCAGAACCCGGACCCCGGCCCGG
>NW_005872278.1:23392-43758 GCF_000147115.1 Myotis lucifugus | reverse complement strand
AAATAGTTCATAAGGTAAGTTGCAGGATGAAGTCTCACACTGCACCTGTGCCAGCTCACCCAGGACAGGATTCATCTTTTTGTTTCAGCATATCCACGCTACATTTAGGAAATATGTATAGGGAAAAACATAAAGGGGTTCAGTACTATGCTTGATTTCAGGCATCCAATGGGGGTCCTGGAAGTATCCCATGTGGATAAGGGGGGGATAACTGTATTCATTTTACTGACATCACACTACTTTTCCTGTACACTGCTGTGGTAGGTGAAATCCAGGATGGTTCTTTGCAGAATCCTTGGCATTATTTATCAAAACAAACGACTCCCTGACTTGGTAAGTAGCCTCCCACATAAAAATTTAACCATGTGGCCCTAACTGGTTTGGCTCAGTGGATAGAGCGTCGGCCTGTGGACTGAAGGGTCCGGGTTTGATTCCGGTCAAGGGCATGTACCTTGGTTGTGGGCACATCCCCAGGTGACACGTGAACTCATTTTTTGTTGTTGATTTTTCTTTGTTAAATGGCATTTAAATATATAAAATAAATATCAAAAATATAAGTCTTTGACTATGGTTGCCAATATAAAAAAATTTCTATATGTGACACGGGACCAGAGTTAAGTGAGGGTTTTTCAAAATGCTGACGCGCCGAGCTCAAAAGGTTCGCCATCACTGGTGTAAGGGCTTTATAGGATTAATTGGCTGTTTCTTTAAGTCTATCCATTCCTCATAATGCCCCTTTCAAATGTGAGGCATGTTCCTCATAATACCATGGTGCATCTGTTACAGAAACGCTTCACTACGTGGAGATGCTCAAACATGGTTGTTTTTTGTTGTAACAGAGCTCAGGCCCGGGGAGGAGGGGGTGGACCGTGCAGGAACATGTTAACAGAACAGGCCTCGACTGCTCAAGTGCTGCATGTTCCAAGGAAAGACTGGCCCTTGACCAGCCCCGGGAACAGCCTCTCCCTTCTCTCTCGCAGGCTCACAGAGGAGTCTCTGCTCCCGCTAGAAATCATCTAGCCCTGGGAAGAGCAGTCTCCCTGGTGTGAGCAAGGTGCCAGGTGCCAAAGCATCAGAAAAGACATGCTGCCCTAGCCAGTTTGGCTCAGTGGATAGAGTGTGGGCCGGTGAACTGAAGGGCCCCAGGTTCGATTCTGGTCAAGGGCACATGCCTGGGTTGTGGGCTCAATCCCCAGTGGGGGACTTGTAGGAGGCAGCCGATCCATGATTCTCTTTCATCATGGATGTTTCTATATCTCTCTCTTCCTTCCCCTCTGAAATCAATAAAAAAATAAAATAAAATAAAGACATGCTTAATACATGGATCTCCAAATGACAGAGTGGACAAAAATTCCCGTAACGTTACCCAGCAGGTAGGAACAAGGCCAGGAAGTACAACCAGGTGGTCTGCCTAGAGGGTCCAGGCTCTCGTCACTGCTCATTTACAATTTAGCTGAGACCATTCGATTGTGAGATGTGTAACGTGCCTGTGAGCAAACATTGTAAATCTTTACCCCGAAAAACACCAGGATGACATCACAAAGCTCTTTCCCAACGGAGACGGGAGGAGTGTGAACACAAAGGGGAGCGCACCCAGAGATCAGGTGCCCCGAGATCCCCGGCCCCGTGTCTTCATAGAGGACCTCCCCGCCCCCACTCCCTCCCAGCGAAACACACAGATCGCTGCAAACGTGCCTACGCCTGCAATGAACACGCTTCAGTCTCACGTTATGCACATTTAATAATACAGGAATTGTCATGACCCCATATTCTGTAATTTTCTCTTTCTTAAAGCAAAGGCTACACGTTCCAACAGTGGGAACAAATAGGAAATGAGAAATAGCTAACATCTGTGCAATGGAAACACATAGCTTTAACCTGGCCATCACATCTTTGTAGAAATAATGGCCGCCAGAGCGGGTATTTGCAAATCGAATCCCTTGGAGACAGATCTGTGTAGATATATTTGGAGAGACAAGGCCCTTTGTCACCACGTTCTCCATACTGTCCTCACTCAATTCAATCCGGAAGGGTAAGCATTTCCACGGTGACTTAACTGATTGTTTTTGTTACAATTGTTTACACGTAGATGAGCCTTCGCCTCAAAGCTGTGACTTATTTTTTATTGTCGCAAACTGTTGTTTAGTATTCGTTAGGTGTTCGAACTTCCTGTTCTAGCCGCTGGGACGTTGCAGGCTTTCGACTGGTATCCTCTGAGCTTCAGGGTCTGCCCGGGTCGGGTGGAGTTTGCAACCTGAGATTTCCCATCACTGCCAGGAAGGACCATGGCTCGGTGTGCCTGCTGTTTGTGTCAACCATGTGGACGCTGGTGACCAGCCGCTGCTGTCTTCTGGACGCCTAGAGTCTTGGCTGTGTTCTAGACAAAGAGCGCCAATAAAATCCCTGGGTGCTGAGTTCCTAACGAGCTCACCTAGGAGACACTCCCCACATCCGGTCATAACTCATGGATGAAGCTTCACTGAAGCCCTCAGAACTCCTAACGCGTGTCCCTGGTTTCCTCTGGGCTGCTGTCCTTGAACCTTTTCCCTGGGCCGAGTTTGCTTTGGATTCTTTTGCTGTAATAAGTCACAGCTGTTGAGGATGCTCATACGCCGGAGTCTCCAGAGTGAACCATCACCCCCGGGGTAGCCATGGTGCCTTGTCAAGTCTTATCGATCTGGCCCCAAAAGCCTGTGTAGTTTCTCTTCGAAGCCAACATGCCATATACCGACTACATAGGCTGCTTTATACAACCACTCTGTGAGGGACCCAGATGCTACAATAAAAACGTAGTGCTCGTGCGGCCATTCACTAACACACACACGTAATGGTGTTCACTAAGGAAATGAAAAGGTAAAATGAACAATATGAGACAGTGGCTGGTTGTGGGATGGTGGGAAAAGTGGCTGAGGTCTGGTGTGGGTAAGACAGAAGATAACGGGATTCACTGATGGCTTCAGGCACCTCAGACACAATGTCTTTCACCAAACACATGCCTTAGCCCTTCCCTTCCTTCCCCCCACCTCAAACCCGGACACTGTCTGTATTTTCTAAGAGATATAGCAGATTATGTAGCCTTTAAAGAGTGAGCATGGTTTCTCCCGCTCAGCCTGAGAGAATGGCCGAGATGTACTGTCAGATGAGAAAAGGCGGGTGCCAGCTAAGTGAGCGTTACTTCACCCATTTCAGTAAAAATGAACAGTGACCAGAAGAACCTGAGAAGAAACCCAGGAGAGTGAGAAGGGCGAGGACTCTGCAGCCGCCCTCACTGTCCCCCACCCCGACTCTCAGGCTTCTTCATCAATTGCGCATCTCGGGGAAAATTCCTTAACCTTCCTGTTCCTTAGGTTTTCTCATCTGTAAGATGGGGGTAACATTACCTGCCGCATAGACTTGTTGCAAAGGGTAAGCGGTGATGTGTGTAAAACATTCCAAATAGTGGCTGACACATACTAATAACACGTGTTTGCTCGCTCTTACGATTATTATGGGGCATCCATCGCCATGGCTACATGACACATGCATAAGCACACAGTGTGTTTGCATTCGGAGGAGAAGGTGGGGATGACCGATAGGTAACAGACATAAGAAACACGGAACCTGGAGGTACGGGTTGGAAGTGTAGATCATTGTGAGTAAAATGCCTTGAGGGACTCAGTGCCCCGTGGAACGCATCCCACGCGAGAAAGCAATGACCGTGGATGGGTCCTAGGAAGCACAACGGTTCAACAGATGGAAGACACGGGTCCTCTGAAGGAGAAAGGAAGGAGCTCAAGGAAACCAGGAGAGGACCTTCAAGCCAGAGAGGAGGGCAGCCGTGAAAGGCCGGATAACGGGGGTGGGGGATGGGGAGGGAAAGGAGCAGAGGGAGCTTAGTGAGACCTGGGTAAGTCAGGTGAAGGTGGCAGAGGCCATTAAAAAAACCAGTTTACTGATTTTGAGAGAGACAGAGGGAGATAGAGAAGTATCTATGTGAGAGCGCAACATCGATCAGCTGCCTCCCGCACTGGGGATCGAGTCCGCGACCTGGGCATGTGCCCTTGACCCAGAATCAAACCACCAACCTGGTGCACAGGACGCCACCCAAGCAACTGAGCCACAGCGGCCAGGGCGATAGAGACCATTCCACTCCCCAGCTGTCAGTGGAGTGAAAGGGACGGGAGGGGGTGGGGGCAAAAGTGGACACAACAGCGACACAGAATGTGTCTGAGAGAGAGAAGGGAGACTGGCAGAGCTCAATGGGCATGTGGGGCAGAAAGGGACTTGAACACGGGTGTCAATTATGAGGCTGGAAGGGGATAAAGAGGGAAAAGTTAAAGACCAAGCAGTGGGGGCATAAAAGAAAGCGGAGGTCTTAGACCAACTGGGGAGAGGTGGCAGGTGTTCAGCCCGGGAGGGAAGAACGATCCTGGAAGCGGACTGACCCCTTCTCCTCTGAGGCTGGAACAGGGTTTAGAGAGCTGGGGGGTGGGGATGGGGGCGGTTTCACAGAAAGCTTTCCTGGTGAGCACAACTCTGCACACTCAGCAGACCCCCTCTATCCTATTGTTCCTAAGAAATACTCGTGGACGAACACCGACATGGGAGGCTCCAGGCCTTCCATTCCCCCCGGGAACCTGACTTTGGACTACTGCGGTTTGGCCTGTGTTCTCGGAGTCCTTCACTGGCATTATAGACGAGCAAAGAGAGAGAAGATGTATAAGAGGACCAAATGAAAAGTAAACGATTGAAAAATTCAAAATGCAAACTCACTGGGTGAGCTCAATGGATTAGATATGAGAGAGAAAAGAAACCAGGGAGCTGAAAGATAGATAAAAGGGAATTAATCAGCCTGAGTGACAGGGAAAAATAGATTGGGGGGCGGGGGAATATGGAGGCGAGCCTGAAGGACTGAGGGGCAAAAACAAGAGATCTACTGTCACTGAAGTCCCTGAAAGGAAGGAAAGAGTGTGGGGTTGAAGAAAGTATGTGAAGAATTAATAACTAGAAAGTTCCCAAATTCGGCAAAGGGCCTACACCAACAGATTCAAAAAGCCGAGCAAACACACAGCATAAACCCTCCCAAATTTCATGCCAGGTGACATCCTAACCAAACGTCTGGACTTTATGTGCAAAGACAAAAACGCTCTGAAAGCAGCTCGACAGGAAGGGGGCACTGCAGATGGGAACAGGGGGTCCAATGGCGGCAGATTCCGCAGCTGAGACCAAGGAAGACAGGAAACAACATGCTTTTAAAGCACTCAAAGTGCCGATCCCAAATCCTAGATCCCACAAAAACATCCTTGGAGAATAAAGGGTGCATAACGACATTTTTTTAAAAGTATATTTTTATTGATTTTTTACAGAGAGGAAGGGAGAGGGATAGTCAGAAACATCGATGAGAGAGAAACATCGATCAGCTGCCTCCTGCACACTCCCTACTGGGGATGTGCCCACAACCAAGGTACATGCCCTTGACCGGAATCGAACCTGGGACCCTTGAGTCCGCAGGCCGACGCTCTATCCACTGAGCCAAACCGGTTAGGGCAACATTTTTAAATGAAGAAAAACGAAACCATTTGTTATCAGAAAGACCTACCCCAGAAGGGATAGGAGTTGGTGAAAAAGGAAGGAAACGTTAACAGGAGAAACCGTGGGATTTCAGGAAAAAAGAAAGAACACGGAATGGGTAAAAGTGAAGGTGAACAGACTGCTTCTCATGAGGTTTGTAAAAACGGTTCGAAAGGTGGAACAAACCAATCACCAAGTATGATGCTCAGTGTCTAAAAATACTTAAGACAATTATTTTAAAGAATGCGGAGTGTAAGGTAACTTTGTATATACCCTCTGGTCCCAAGATTATGGCCAGAGGGATAGGAAGAAAAAAAGAAAGAATAGGGAGTGTAAAGGGACCCAATGAAAATAAGGTTTCTACACATCAAAGTGCTCAAATGTTGATGTTGTAGCTGTGATGTCACATACATATAATACAATACCTAGGGTGAGCACTACAATACAGAGAGATATACTCAACCACATTCTCAAAATTAAAGTAACCACAGGAAGCCAACACAACAACAGGGAACAACAAGAAGGAAACAAAAACAAAATCATAAAATGGCAGACTTAAGCCCTAACATATCAAAAATAATTTTAAATTTAAATGGTCTAGCCCTAACTGGTTTGGCTCAGTGGATAGAGGTCGGCCTGCGGACTGAAGGGTCCCAGGTTTGATTCCGGTCAAGGGCATGTACCTTGGTTGCGGGCACATCCCCAGAAGGAGGTGTGTAGGAGGCAGCTGATCGATGTTTCTCTCTCATGAATGTTTCTAGCTCTCTATCCCTCTCCCCTCCTCTCTGTAAAAAATCAATAAAATATATATATTTAAAAATTTAAATGGTCTAAATATATCAATTTAAAACCAGAAATTAGTGAAGTGGATAAAAAGAAAGCATGACCCGAGTATATGCTATTCACAGAAACTTACTTTAAATGTGATGATATATAGATAAGGTTGAAAATGAAATTATGGAAAAATATAAACCATGCGAACATTAACCAAAAAATGCACCAGACACTATATTAATATCATTTAAAGTATACTTCAAAGCAAATTTACAGGGCAAGAAGGGGTATTACGCAATGATGAAAGGGTCAATGGACCAAGATGACATAGCGATCCTAAATGTGTACGCATCAAACAACAAAGCTTTGAAATACATGAAGTAAAAACTGATAGAACTTAAAGGAGGAACAGACAATTCCACAATTACACTGCAGGACTTCAATACCCGCCTTTCAACTACTGAACTACTACAGAGAAAGTGAGCAAGGATCTAGAAAATCTGAATAACATCATCAACCAACAGGACTGTGTAGACATGTAAAGAAACTCCAGCCAACAGTAGAAACACATTTTCTTCAAGCAGCCGTACAGAAGATTCATCAAGACAGACTATATAATGGATGATAAAAGAAAAAAACCACAGCAAATTTAAACAGCCATGTCACACACACAATGAACTAGAAATCAACAAAAAGAGAGTGTGAGCCCGGCCGGTGTGGCTCAGTGGTTGAGTGTCAACCCATGAACCAAGAGGTTGCCAGTTCGATTCCCCATCAGGGAACATGCCTGGGTTGAGGGCTCGATCCCAAGTAGGGGGCGGGCAGGAGCAGCTACTTGATGATGTCTCTCATCAATGTTTCTATCTTTCTATCCCTCTCCCTTTCTCTCTCTCTAAAAATCAATAAAAACTTATTTTAGAAAAAGAGCATGAAATATGCCACACATTTAAAAAGTCAACAACATACTTTGTAAATAATCCATGGTTTAGAGAAGAAGTCTTGAATGAAGAAATATTTAGAACTGAATGAAATGTAATTAAAATGTATCAAAACTTTTGAGATGAAGCTAAAACAGTGCATTGGGGGAAAATGATAGAATTTAATGCTTACAATAGAAAAATAATCTCAAGTTAATAACCTAAGCATCCACCTCAAGAAACTAGAGGAAAACACCACCAACGCAAGTACAAAAAAGAATATACTAAAGATCAGGAAATCTGTGAAATTAGGAACAGAAAGGTAACAAGCAAACACCGATATAAAGTGCTGGTTCTTTGAAATGATAAAAAAGTGATAAGTACTAAGAAGACTGACAAAATAAAGAGTTGAAATCAATATCAGGAATAAAACAGGGTAATAAACAAATTCTACTGCCAAAATAATAATAAAAGAGTACTTGAAGCAAATAAAAAATTTACATGAAGTAGAATAATCCCTAGAAAAGGACAATGAAAATTCATCCAATATGCAATAGATACTCTAAATAGTTCTATCCATATTAAATAAAATAAATACCTAATTAAAAAGCATCCAGAAGAATAACCTCCAGGACTAAACGATTCTCTGGAGAATGCTGCCAAACATTAAAAGAACAAGTAAAATCAATCCTACGCATTGTCTTCTAAACAACAGAGGAAGGAGCAGCTCTCAGCACCGGCTGGGAGGCGGTACCACCCGCACACCAAAACCAGACACTGACAGTACAGAAAACCAAACAAGCAAAACCAAAGAACAGAAATAAGGAAAAGAACCTAAATATTGTTATCTTTTATGAAAATAGAGGAAATCTTCCTCAGTAAAAATATTAGCAGACTGAATACTGTAATACATAAAAATAATTAGACGCCATGACCAAGTAGGGCTCATTCCAAGGATAGAAAGCTGGTTCAATATTTAAAACAGCCGTGAGGAGTGGGGGGAGGGAGGAAAAGATGGGGTGGGTGGAAGTGGAAGAGGGTATAGGGTAAATGGTGATGGGGAAAAAAGAAAAAATATTTAAAATATCATACCAACAGGCTACAGAAAAAAACAAACATGGTTATATCAACTAAGAGAGAAAAAGCATTTGACAAAATTCAACACCCGTCCAAGATAACAAAAAACCTCAGGAAATTAGGAACATGGGACACCTTCTGAACTCGGTAAGAAACCTCTATGAAGAAAACCTAAGACGAACATCAGACTTAATGATGAAAAACGGAGTGTTTTCCCTCTAATATGAGGGACCAACAAGAATATCTTTCTCACTACTTCTACTCAACATTATATTGGAAATCCTAGCTAGTGCAGTAAGACAGGAAAAAGAAGAGGTAATGCAGAGGAGAAGAAAAAATAAAAACTATCCCTATTTTTCTTTGTAGAAAAATCCCAAGCATTCTAACACATAAATGGTTACAGTTCAGAAAGTTTGCAGGATGCCAGAATAACATCCAAAAATGATTTGTATAATACCAAAGACTGATAAAAATTGGACAAGACCTGTTATTGACCTTTATAAAACAGCAAGGAGATACACAATGCTGCAATATAGACACACACCATGTTAAATAACTGGAAGACTCAATGCAGTCAAGATGCCTGTTCTCAACAAATTGAGCCACCTGCCAATTTAACTCAATTTCTATCAAAACTTGATATTTTGGGGGTAAAAAAAAAATCACGTATATCTAAAACTTTATATAGAAATTAAAGTAGGAGTGATAAGTAAGTTTCAAATAAAAAAATGTGGATAAAAGAATCACTTTACCCAATTAAAAAATTTACCATATAACTGTAGCAATCAAGTCAACCAACAGTACAGGACCAAAAAATGTCCAAGTACTGGGTCTTTAAAACCACGTGAAGATTTGTTCTTTAAAAAGCAAAGCCTTACCCAGTGTTACCCGGTGCAATAAAATGTGACTGTCCATACGTGTACATCTCCCCTCAAAAAAAAAAAAGTATTTATGGTTCAAGCCTTCATATTCACACAAAAATTAATCTCCTTAAGAGTAGAGACAGTGACCTGCTGGCGTGGCTGTTGGTTGAGCACTGCCCCATACACTGAAAGACAGTGGGTCCAATTCCCAGTCAGGGCACATGCCTAGGTTGCAGGTTTGATTCCTGGTTGGGATGTGTCTGGCAGGCAACCGCTGGGGGTTTCTCCCCCCAACCCCTCTCTACAAGTAATGGGAACATGTCCTTGGGTAAGGATTTTTTTTTTCTTCAAGAATAGATGATGTTTTAGAACAAGGATGTTCATTGAAAGTTTTCAGACCTGCCTTCAACTGTCTACTTTCTGGACAATGGACAGCAGTGAACGTGTGTACAAGACACATACAGACCCTAGTCCTTCACCTCTCACACAACGCTCTCCTCCTGCCAACGAGACTAAGAAATCCATGACCAAGTGCCATAGGCGTGGCCGGAGTCTGAAGAAACTGGCGGTAGTTCCTTTTCTCTTCCGAGTCTCTCCCTTCTTTTTAAAGAAGAAATTCCTGAGATAACACCGCCGTGTAAACTAAGGAGAAAGATAGAGTGGGAAGTTTTCTAAGTGCCTGATAACCACTGGGTCTCTCTCCTGAATAAACTCCCACACGTAGAATAAGGCTCCAGGCGGGGTCAGTTTCCAACATGACTCATGAGAAGACCACTGACATCTTGCAACGGGTTTTTCACAGGGAAGACAACCCTGGGGTTTCTCTTTGGTATGAATGATTAGGGTCTGAGTACGGTGATTCTTCTGGCAAAACATTCTCCACAGTGTTTACATTCAAAAAGTCTTTCCCCAACAGGAGTTCTTGGAGGTTGACTGAGGATTGTCCACTGGCGAAGGGTCTTCCCACTTCTGTTACACCAACTGGGTTTCTCCCAGTGTGAACCCTTTGATGCTGAGTGAGGGATGAGCTACGACTGAAGGCCTTCCCGCACTCACTGCACTCATAGGGCTTCTCCCCAGTGTGGATGATGGAGTGTCGGATGAGGTTAGTGCTCCAGCAGAAGGTTTTCCCACACTCCATGCACTCATAGGGCTTCTCTCCGCTGTGAATCCGCTGGTGCCTCGTGAGGCCTGACCTGCGGTTGAAGGCCTTCCCACACTCACCGCACTCATAGGGCTTCTCTCCAGTGTGGATGCTGAAGTGCCGGATGAGGTCGGCCCGATTGCTGAAGGCTTTGCCACATTCCTTACACTCGAAAGGCTTTTCTCCAGTGTGGGCCCTCTTATGCAGGATGAAAGTGGAGCAGTGGGTGAAGGCCTTGCCACACTCACCGCACACGTACGGCTTCTCCCCGGTGTGGATCCGCTGGTGCCTCTTGAGGTACGACCTGTGGTTGAAGGCCTTCCCGCACTCGAGGCACTCAAAGGGCTTTTCCCCCGTGTGGATGACGTAGTGGTGGATGAGGGCCGCGCTCTCACAGAAGGTTTTCCCACACTCACTGCACTCATAGGGCTTCTCCCCAGTGTGAGTCTGCTGGTGCCACATGAGGTATGACCTGTGTTTGAAGACCTTTCCACACTCGAAGCACTCATAGGGGTTCTCGCCGCTGTGGATGATGTAGTGCCGAATGAAACCTGGCCTATCTCGGAAGGCTTTTCCACACTCTTTGCACACAAAGGGCTTCTCTCCAGTGTGGCTCCTGTTATGGAGGACGAAAGTCGAGCGGTGGGTGAAGGCCTTTCCACATTCATTGCACTTATAGGGCTTCTCTCCACTGTGAATCCGCAGGTGTTGTGTCAGGTGTGACTTGCGGTTGAAGGCCTTCCCACACTCCATGCACTTATATGGCTTCTCCCCTGTGTGGACCATGTGGTGCTGAAGGAGGTAAGTGCTCTTACTAAAGGTTTTCCCACATTCTGTGCATTCATAGGGCTTCACTCCGGAGTGAATCCTCTCATGTCGAGCCAGGAGGCGTTTCTTGTTAAACACTTTCCCACATTCATTGCATTTGAAGATACTTTCGTCTTCCTGAGTCATGCGATCTTTACCTAATATGCATGAGCCATGCTCCAGGAGAGCTCGCAGTGCAGGGGCTTGCCCCTGCACAGTCCTCGCATGCACACCCTCCGCTGTCCCCCAGCCGCCATGTTCAGAGCGGGATTTCCTAGGAAGCTTCTCCTTCTGCAGGTCTATCCCTGATTCCCACTGTCCCTCTCGCACTTCCAAGGGCCCATTCTGATCCGTGGTTTGGTCCACCTGGAAGTCTTCTGGGGATTTAGCTCCTTGTGTTAGCTGCTCCAGAAGGGAGGCTCTCTCAGACAGGGCAAGCTCACATGTAGTGGGTTCTGTGACTCTAGCTTTTCCCTTCTCACCTGAAAGAAGGGCCTGTTAGTAATGCCAACATAAACACAAACACACACACACACACACACACACACACACAAATTCCCCACCATTTCATTGATTTAAAAAAAGGTGAAAATAGTGCTTTCAGTGTCTGCTTGTTTTATCTCTGAATACAAGGACTGCAATTTTTTTCTTTCCTAGTCCCTGGACTATGGACACCTTGAATGGGAGACAAAGGGAAGGAGCTGGGTTACAGGGCGGAGTGATGAGAAGAAACAGTCAGCTCCAGGGAGGATATTTATGCAAACAGGTAACTCACTTGGGCCCCTATATAGTTTATGCCGAAGAGATGACTCAGGGCAAGGCCTAGCCATGCTAGAAAGACTAACCATATGCTTAGAGGGTTGGGACACTGAGCTATATGATAACAACTGGGCTTCTGGAAAAAGAGGGGGGCAGGAGACTGTGTCATGTAGGTAATTAGTCAATCAACGGTGCATGTGAAATAAGTCAGTAAAATTCTGGACCCTGAAGCCAGGTGAAACCCTAGGTTGGAAATACTTCATGCATGTATCATCAACATCAGTTTAGGGAGTTTAATGAGTCCCTGAGGAAACGCATGTTTGGAATCCCTCCAAAAACTCTGAAAAACACTTTGATGTAGACCTACTAGACCAGTGGTTCTCAACCTTCCTAATGCCACGACCCTTTAATACAGTTCCTCATGTTGTGGTGCCCCCCAATTTCATTGTTACAAATTGAACATAATTAAAGCATAGTGATTAATCACAAAAACAATATGTAATTATATATGTGTTTTCCGATGGTCTTAAGCGACCCCTGTGAAAGGGTCGTTTGACCCCCAAAGGGATCGCGACCCACAGGTTGAGAACCACTGTACTAGACAAAGACTTTTAAAAATCATCTTGTCTGAACGTACCCTATCTTTTCTGATCTCAGAAGCTAAGCAGGGTTGGGCCTGGTTAGTACTTGGATGGGAAATCACCTGGGAATATCAGCTGCTTTAGTCTTAAAATAATAATAATAAATTAGATAAGTAAAATACTTAAGAGACCATCTTAAAGAAGTTCAAAGAACTGAAGGAAGATATGGAGAAAATAAAGAAAATTATGTCTAAACAAAATGGAAATATCAATAAAGAGCTAGAAAACCTAAAATAAACAAAAAAAAGAATTTCTGAAACACAATACTACCAACAACTGTACACCAACAAAATGGATAACCTAAGTGACATGGACCAATTCCGAAAAACACAAAACCTACCAAGACCTATTCATGGAGAAATAGAACATCTGAATGAACCTATAATAATTAAGGAGATTGGATTTACTAATCAAATATCTCCCAACAAAGTAAAACACTGGACCTGGTAACTTTACTGGCGAATTCTACCAAACATTTCTAAAGAACTAATACCAATCCTTCTCAAACTCGTCTAAGCTCATTCTCAGACTATCAGTATCATGATAATAAAGCTAAAGTACTAGAAGAAAACAAAACTGCAGACAAAACAATCTCTCTCATGAAAACTGATGCAAAAATCCTCAACTAGAGAGCGGCAAACTAAAATGCAGAAGCATATTTAATGGACCATACACTATGACCACTCGGGGTTTATTCCTGTAATGCAAGGATGGTTTGACGCATGACAATTGATCAGTGTGACACACATTAACAAAATGGGGGGGGGGGGGTAACACGATTATCTCAATTGATGCAATAAATACTACCAATAGCTTGCTTTCCGTGAGCCACTGTCTCAGACGCTGTGCTGAGCAGTTTTATGCATTAATGCATCACATGATTACACCCCAAACAACCCAATGACAAAAACACCATTTTTACTAGCACCTTCCTGGGACGGACCGAGTGTAGCAGACTACACCCAACAAATGTTCGGCGACTCAGACTGGACACACAGCCTCACCACAACTCCCAGCCCCACACCCAGGTGTCCAAACGCCTAGTTCGCCTCAATGGGATGTGAGGGGAACTGGTGTTTGTGGGAGGGGGTGTGACATCCTCCCTTCCTCTCTCCAGTCTCCTCTGCCAGCTCGAGGATGTCAAGACAGCCTGACAGCCACACACTGATGATAGGACCCACACGGGTCCCTGAAAACCATGTGGCACAGAGCTCCCTGCTGACCCCACGTGAGAAAAAGCTACCATATGCTGGGCAACGAGATGCTGGAGCCTGTCTGACCCAGCAGCTACTTTTAACTTATACAAAGACACAAGAAGATCGTGCAACTCACTACAGCAGAGCTGGCGATCAGCAAGCCAGACTCTGAGCCCCAGACAGATCTTAGCTTTTACACCTCTGTCCGCCATGACATCAGAGGACCCACAGGTCAAAGGGCTCCATGGCTTGCCCTGGCTAGTGTGGCTCAGTGGGTTGGGTGTCATCCCATGCACTGAAAGGTTACTGGTTTGACTCCCCGTCGGAGCACATGCCTGGGTTGCAGGCTTGATCTCCAGTAGGGAGCATGCAGTTATTCTGCTCTCACATCTCATATCAATGTTTCCCTCTCTTCCCCTCTAAAAAATCAATAAAAAAATATTTTGGGAAAAGGGCTCCATGGCTTCCAAACCACCAGACAGGCCACAGGAAGCTTCCCAGTGAGCGGTCTCCTCAAGGTCTCAGGGCAGCAGGGCCTCCGTTTGCCGGGCCTCGGCTCCTACCTGGAAAGACGCCTCGGGAGAGATCTGTCTTCACCATCCACAGCTCCGGCCCCGGGTCCGGCTGGCAGATCAGCTGCGATCTGGGAACAGGGCACCCTGTTCATGGAGAAGGAAAGAGGACATGAGGATTTAAAAAAAAATTTTTTTTTTTTTTACACTATTGAAGACATAAAGGTATTTGTGAAAGGAAATAAAATCTCTCAATCTAGTCTGGGACAAGACCTCAGATGGAAGCTGCTTCCATCCACACAAAGTGCTGACGTATGACCTGAAACCAAAGACAGGCCATACTGACATGGAGTTTCTATTCCTAATACTAAGTCAAAAACTAATATAGAGTGTAATCATACTCAGAGGACTGTGTCAGCAACTTAAAAGCATCATTTCGTTTCAAAATCAAAATGAACTTCTGGAGAAAACAACTGACATACCTAAAATATTTACTCCTTTCAGTCAAAACAAGGTATGTGTCTTCATTGATTTTTTCCCCCCATTTTTAAACATGTATTGATTTTAGAGAAAAAGGGGGGTGCGGGAGAGGGAGACAGAGACAGAAAAAGAGAGAGAGAACACTGATTTGTTGTTCCACTTACGTGTGCATTCACTGGCTGATTCTCGTATGTGCCCTGCCCAGGATCAAACCCGCAACCTGGGGGTATCAGACAAGGCTCTAACCAACTGAGCTACCTGGCCAGGATCTAGGTCTTTTTTTTTTTTTAGATCCACAGACAAGATGAAGATTCCACCTCAGGATTTCCTCAGAGCATCACCAGCAAGTACACACTGTGACCAGCCCCATGTTATAGATGCGGAAGCCAAGGCTCAAGCAGGTAACATGATGTGCCGAAGACGACAGAGTGGTGGGTGGCGGAGACAACATGGAAGGCCCGGTCTAGCCTTGTCTGCTGTCTTGGCTGTTTCCCCACCCAGGCCCCAGAGGCGCTGAGTCCAGACACGAGGATACGAGAGTCCTGAGAGTCACAGCGACAGCAGAGCAGCAGGGGGTCCTCAGTGCCGACCTGGTCACAGCAGGCATTGTTCTGAGCCTTTCCCCAAGTCGCCCATGTGCCCTGCCGCACTCCTGAGAAGCAGCTGTCACATTAACCCATTTTCCCAATAACACACTACAGCACAGAGAGGTTCAGTAACTTGCCCAAGGCCACACAGCTTTCCAGGAGCAGAGTTGGATTAAACATCAAGATTCTGGCACTAGACACTTGTCCCCCAAACACTCCACTCAAGAAGAACCAGCAAACACCCTTGTGGGGCCAGCAGCCCGAGGCTGGTCTTGTCCATGGCAGGATGTACAGCATCCCTGGGCTCTGCCCACCAGATGCCACTACCACCCACACCCAGCTGTGACCATCAAAGTGGCCACCGATACTGGGGAACTGGATGAAAGAAGGTGAATGGAATAAGCAAAAAAAACAAACAAACTATATATATATAACACACAGACATAGTGTGACGCGCGAACAACCGTGTGGTGACAGCTAGAGGGAAAGTGGGATGAGGTAGATGGAGATGGGGGGCGGGGGGAAGAACAGTTTATTGATTTTTAGAGAGAGAAGAAGGGAGAGGGAGAGAAAGAGAAACATCGCTGTGAGAGCATAACATTCAATTGGCGGCCTCCATGGGGGATGCAGCCCGCAAACAGGGCCTGTGCCCTGACTGGGAATCCAACCAGCAACCTTGCGGTGCATGGGGATGACACCCAACCAGACGAGCCACAGCAGCCGCTCCTGAGGCCTTCGCGACCAGCCCGGCCCGGAGGCAGACGGGGGATAAGGAAGTGGCGGGTCCCCCACTGAGGGGTCGGACTCACCCAGCGACGCCAGGAGCCTGCAGTTCTCCAGCATCACCTCCTGGTACAGGGTCCTCTGGGCCACGTCCAGCTGCACCCACTCCTCCTGGGAGAAGGTCACAGCCACGTCCTCGAAGGTCACAGACACCTGGGAAGTAAACAGAGGTCACAGCGACGGCCTTGGGGCTGCTGATGGGATCAGCAGCGTCTCTGCGTCGTGGTCCAGGGGCAGACGTCAAGGCCCAGAGCACCACGCGGCTGCTGGGTCCTGCCAGGTGCCTGCCCCATGCTGGGAGCTTCACATCATGTCTCCCCACAACCTCTAATTACCGCTGACATTCAATATTCTTTGACATTAGTTACATCATGTGCTAAAGTGACTAAAAGTCCCCAGTTCCTTTTTATCTATAGTGAATAAACATATTGGGCTATAAAAACCGCTGTCCAGAAATACGGAAATACAAGGACAAACATTTGCAGTCAGGTATCTGCTTGTCAACAGCCACAACAATTAACAAAGGGGTAAAATGAAAGATCCCAGAACCACTTGACAAGTCCCCTGCTCTCAAGCCATCCTTTTCACCAGTGGCTCCTGACAGCCCAGTGCTGAGCAGGCCCACTCGTTAAATACCAATAATCCAGCCACTCCACTCTCAGATGCACAGCCCCACTACTGCAGATGATTTAAATGCTCCCAGATCTTCAGACTTTCCTAAAATCTCTCAAACAAGCAGCAGCTGGCATCAGTGTGCCCCAAACCTATCAATGAAAGGCCCAAGACCCAGCACTAGCACCAGCCTGCCTTGCTTCACAGCTGGGCCTCACCTGGGCACTGCCAAGCCCAATACAAATAGCAGCCATCTGCAGATCTCTCTGTCACTCTTGCCAGGTGGCCCCAGGCAGTGGCTGACTCTGCACCTCCCAGGAGGCCCCAGAGCCAGTGCATCCGGTGGACAGCTTCAGACCACACCAGATTACAACTCTACACATCCACAAGCAACACACTCAAGGGGTAGACTCAGTGAGCATCAAAACCCCACTGAAATGAGTCCTGCTCAATAGGGTGCCTCCTGCACTGCAGTTCTTCCATTATAGTCACAGCTGGTCCTCACAGCCAATTGGCCTGAAGGTCCATTCCTCCCAGATGCCAACAGCAATCAAGGCTCAACTACAAGACTGCACACAGCCCACACAGGGTGCACCTAGAGTGTCCATCTCAGGTGACTGGGGAGGCTAAACCACTGGGCCCTACAGGACACCTACTACACAAGGCCACATTACCAATTCCGGAGATATAGCAGCTCTACCTAATTTATAGAAACAAATATAGGGAAGCAGCCAAAATGTGGAGACAAAGAAACATGTCACAAATGAAAGAACAGAAGAAATCACCAGAAAAAAGAAATAAATGAAATGGAAGCAAGTAGACTACTGGATACAGAGTTCACAACAATTGTTATAAGGTTGCGCAAAGATCTTAATGAGAGCTTCAAGTGGCTTAATGAGACTGTCAAGGATCTTAGTGAGAATTTCAAAGACATCAAAAAGGACCAGTCAGGAATGAAGTATATACTAACTGAAATAAAGAGTAATTTATAGGGATTTAACAGTAGAGTAGAGGATTCTGAGAATCAAATAAACGATTTGGACTATGAGGAAGCAAAAAGCATTCAATCAGAAGAGCAAAAAGAAAAAGAATCTAGAAAATATGAAGATAGTGTAAGGAGCCTCTGGGACACCTTCAAGTGTACCAACATTCACATTATGGGCGTGCCAGGAGAAGAGAGAGCAAGATATTGAAAACCTATAAGAAATAATGACAGGAAACTTCCCCTACCTGGTGAAAGAAATAGACTTACAAGTCCAGGAAGCACAGAGAGTCCCAAACAAGAGGAACCCAAAGAGGGCCACACCAAGTCACATCATAATTAAAATGCCAAGGGTTAAAGACAAAGAGAGAGTCTTAAAAGCACCAAGAGAAAAACAGTTAGTTACCTACGAGGGAGCACCCATACTACTGTCAACTGATTTCTCAACAGGAACTTTGCAGGCCAGAAGGGAGTGACAAGAACTATTCTAAGAGATGAATAGCAAAGACCTGCAACCATGATTACTCTACCCAGCAAAGCTCCCATTTAGAATTGAAGGTCAGATAAAGAGCTTCCCAGACAAGAAAAAGCCAAAGGAGTTCTTCATCACCACAACAGTATTACAAGAAATGTTGAAGGGAATTCTTTAAGAAGAGGAAAAAGAAGAAAAATAAAGGGGAAAAAATGTGAACAATAAAACGACACAGTACATACTTATCTACCAACAATTGAATCTAAAAATAAAAATAAATGAACAAGGAATAATGAACAAAATAAAGTGATGAATGAAATAGAATGGGAGGCATGGAAACATGGAATAGACTTGACGAATCTCAGAGGGAAGGGTGTGGGGGGAGAGTAACCAAAGATCTTATATGCATATGGTCACAGACAATAGGGTGGTGAAGGCCTGGGAATGAATGGAAAGGGGGGTACATCTGTAATACTCAACAATAAAGATATATAGATATAGATATAGATATATAAATAAATACATTCTCCCAGACATTGGTCCATGGTTTTACACCTACACCTTCAGTGCTCACCTCTCTGCTTTCTAGCTTCATCTCTCTGAGTTTCCTAGTTTTTTAAAATATATTTTTATTGATTTCAAAGAGGAAAGGAGGAGAGAGAGGGAGAGAGGAGGAGAGAGAGAGAGAGAGAGAGAGAAGAAACATCAACGATGAAAGAGAATCACTGATCAGCTGCCTCCTGCATGCCCCCTACTGGGGATTGAGCCGGCAACCCAGGCATGTGCCCTTGACTGGGAATCAAACTGATGACCTCTTGGTTCCTGGGTTGACACTCAACTGCTAGCCGCACCGAGCTGGGCTCTGTGAGTTTTCTTGACTTAATATTGCAATTAAACACTCGGCAATTCCTCGTAAATGAATTGGTCCATATTTAGGAGCCCTGCAGTATTGCTCATTTCTGATGCAGGATAAACTCATGTCATGTGCAAATTTTGGGCAGGTAGGTAAGAGTAGAAAAACCAGCTAGGGTCTCCACGTTTACTACCAGATGATACATGTTTAAATAATATAAACTCCCAGCCCTGGCCGGGTAGTTCAGCTGGTTAGAGCATCCTCTGGACACACCAAGGCTGCAGGTTCCCTCCTGTGCAGGGCACATGCAGGCATCAACCAATGAATGTAGAAATGAGTGGAACAATAAATTGTTTTGTTGTGTTTTTCTTTTTTTCATCTTGCTCTCGCTCTCCCTTCCCCTCTTAAAAAAATAATCAATAAATAAAAATATCCTATATTATAAAACTCTAATATGCAAATCGACCAAATGGTGGAATGACCAGTTGCTATGACGTGCACTGACCACCAGGGGGCAGACGCTCAATGTAGGAGCTGCTCCCTGGCGGTCAGTGTGCTCCCCCACAGGGGGTGCACTGCTCAGCCAGAAGCCAGGCTCATGGCTGGAGAGCACCTCCCCTGCAGAGCTAAGGAACCCTCGCGGGGAGTGGGCCTAAGCCAGCAGTGGACATACCCCAAGGGCTCCCAGACTTCGAGAGGGCACAGGCTGGGCTGAGGGGACCTACCCCCCCGCCCCACCAGTGCACGAATATTGTGCAACCAGGCCTCTAGTATGTGTGTGTGTGTGTGTGTGTGTATAGGCTCTCTGACATGCAATTACACAGCATTCTGTATAACTGGTTAGGGTGCAACAGTGTACACAGCTTTCTCTAGCTGGTTAAGCTGGAAGTGGGTAAAAATTTGAAACAGGGTTCCGCCGGCCTGGCTCAGCAGCTGACCATCGACCTATGAACCAGGAGGCCAGGGTTCGATTCCCCATCAGGGCACGTGCCCAGACTGCAGGCTCCATCACAGCCGACCAATGATTCTCTCTCATCACTGACAGTTCCATCTCAATCTCTCCCTCTTTTCCTCTCAGAAATCAATAAAAAAATATTTTTAAAGTATATTTTATTGATTTTTTACAGGGAGGAAGGAAGAGGGATAGAGAGCTAGAAACATCGATCAGCTGCCTCCTGCACACCCCCCACTGGGACGGCAACCAAGGTACATGCCCTTGACCGGAATTGAACCTGGGACCCTTCAGTCCGCAGGCCGACGCTCTATCCACTGACCAACACCGATAAGAACAATAAAAATATGTTTAAAAATGAGGAAAAGGGGTGGTTATTTATCAGGTCCTGGCCACTTGGGGCCG
>NW_005872278.1:20951-22419 GCF_000147115.1 Myotis lucifugus | reverse complement strand
GCTAGAGCTTTCATTTTTTAAATCTTAATGTTGAAAGTTTTACCATAGTTCCCGACCCCTTTTCTCACACTGACTCTTTCCAAGCCTGCCCCCACCCCCCACCCCCGGCTTCACCACCTCATTGTCTGTGTCCATGGGTTATGCATATCTACACACAAGGTCTTTGGTTCATCTCTTCCCCCCCACCCCTGCCTTCCCTCTGAGGGTCTACAGTCTGTTCCATGCGTCTCTGTCTCTGGATCTATTTTGTTCATCAGTTTATTTTGTTCCTTAGATTCCACATGAGTGAGATCATGTGATGCTTATCTTTCTCTAACGGCTTATTTCACTTAGCAGGATACTCTCCAGGTCCCTCCATGCTGTCTCAAAGGGCGAGATCCTTCTTTTCTTATTCCTGCACAGTCTCCCATGGTGCAAATGTACTGCAGCTGTTTTAATCCACTCATCGGCAGATGGGCACTTGGGCTGTGTCCAGGTCTTAGCTATTGTAAATTGTGCTGCTGTGAACATGAGGGTGCATACATTCTTTCTGATTGGTGT
Organism: Myotis lucifugus; assembly: GCF_000147115.1. NCBI lineage: Eukaryota > Metazoa > Chordata > Mammalia > Chiroptera > Vespertilionidae > Myotis > Myotis lucifugus. The sequence continues at coordinate 21,879 of NW_005872278.1, read as the reverse complement.
TTGGTGTGTGTGGTGTTTTTTTTTTTTTTTATCTCTTCACTCCAGGATAGTATTTTTTCCATTGCTTTTTAGAGAGAGTGGAAGGGAGTGATGGAGGGAGAAGGAGAGAGAGAGAGAGAGAGAGAGAGAGAGAGAGAGAGAGAGAGAGAGGTGGGAGACACATCAATTGGATGCCCCAGCCACGCATCCCACCAGGCCAGGTTCTATCCTGTAATCCAAGGTACATGCCCTTAGACCAGGAATGGAACCCGCGATCATTGGGTCTGGCCCTGCCAAGGCGTTAGGGGTGAGTTAAATAAATGTTTGACCAAACATAGCAGGCTAATTTTTTATTGTTGTCCATCCTCACTGGAGGATATTTTTCCATAAATATCCTCCAGAAATAAAGATTCTACCCAATGAGACACCAATGTACACAGCTATAAAGACGTTGTACAAAATGATTGACCTTTTGCCCTGGCCCTAGGTCAGTGATGGCGAACCTTTTGAGCTCGGTGTGTCAGCATTTTGAAAAACCCTAACTTAACTCTGGTGCAGTGTCACATATAGAAATTTTTTGATATTTGCAACCATAGTCAAACAAAGACTTATATTTTTGATATTTATTTTATATATTTAAATGCCATTTAACAAAGAAAAATCAACCAAAAAAAATGAGTTCGCGTGTCACCTCTGATACACTTGTCATAGGTTCGCCATCACTGCCCTGGGTAGCTCAGATGGTGAGAGCGTCATCCCAATACACCAAGGTTACAGGTTCCATCCCCATTCAGGGCACATACAAGAATCAATCAATGGATGAGTAGATAAGTAGAACAGCAAAGCGATGCTTCTCTCTCTCTCTCTCTCTTCCTCCTTCTAAAATCAATAAAAACGTTTTACCGTGCACGGTTTGGCTCAGTGGATAGAGCATCGGCCTAAGGACTGT